>NC_086175.1:135387239-135639739 GCF_023053635.1 Elgaria multicarinata webbii
CTCTCAACTTTCTGCGTGCTGTGGTTCACGTGCAATATTTTTTTAAAAATCGGGGTTTGGGTTTTTTTTTTTTATTATTATTATTTTTTTGGAAGCGATGACAGGCACATTCAACTCCCAATCCTGATGAGAATTCATCTCCTCAGAAAGCATCCTCCTCCAATCCCAGCGTTGGAGGGGGGACTAAGGCAGACCCACCCTGAGAACTTTCTGTTTTGTGTCTCTTTGTGGGTTGGCGTTCGTGGAGGGAACACTTACTTAGCTAGTGCTCCTGCTTTGGAGATAGATTAATTTAATATAGGTTTAGTTTGGCGCGTGTGTGTGTTTGTTTGCTTCTTTCTGACTTGTAGCTTAGTTTGCCCTGTGTTTTCCCCTTACTTTGATTTAATATAAACTTTATTTTTGAATTTTGGAGTGTGTGGTTGGGTTGGTTGCCCCCCCCCTTCCCTGTATTAAAGCCTGACTGTTCTGCTTTTGTGAAAGCTTTCTTTTGAAAGCATACACACACTTTTTGTCCCATTTCCCTACATTTATTAGTAATATTCTAAAACATATTATTATATTCTTGTAGATATTCTTAGTAGTATATTCTCATACATATTAGTAGTAGTATATTTTATTGTTCTTGTCCCATTTCCCTACATTTAAACATATTATATTCTTCTTATACATATTCTTAGTAGTACCTTATACATAGTATTAGTAGTATTAATATTTTGTTAGTCATCATGAAAAGAGAAAGCAGGCGTGCTGAAAGCAGCAAGGCTCAGTCTGCCAGCAGGGCTTCCTCTCCTCCTGTGAAACTCAAACGGGCAACTCCTTGGCTGACTGCTCCAAAACAGAAGCAGGACAAGCAGCAGGCAGAGCCACTCTCTTCTGCAACTTGTGCCCGGCGTTCTCTTTTTGAGGGTGGGAATGGGAAAAGTGCCCGTTTGCAAGAGGCACGTGGCAGCAGTGCCATTAGAGGAGGAGGAGTATCCCCAACTCCTTCATTCTCCTTTCAGCCCACGAGCCCGCTGATGGACCTAGACGAGGTCCTCAGCACAGTGGAGGGGGGGGAGGAGGAGGAGGCGGTGGGCCTCCAGGATGTGGGGGCTGAGGAGGAGCAGCAGCAGGCCGAGGCTCTCTCCCCAGTCTCATCCCACACCCCTGTTTCTGTGGCAACACCAGAGAGCTCAGGCGGGCAATTGGTGGTGTCACCACAGAAACGAAAGACAAGCATCGTGTGGGACCACTTTGAGTTGGGAGCGGATCCCCGCTTTGCTGTCTGTCGCCACTGCAAACTCAGCCTAAGCAGGGGTTCATCGACAGGGCATTATGGAACCAGCAGCATGAAGATGCATCTTCATAGGCAGCACCAGGCGATCTTGCTGGGGAAAGAGGCGGGCAAGGCGACTGGTTCCAGGGGAAAGCCGAAGGCTGCTGCTGGCACTGCCACTCTAAGCTCTCCATCTCCCATCCCCACAAGGGTTAGGCAGGCAACCCTGCAGGACATGGGGTGGGGGAAGTATTGACCCACAAGATGGCGTTTTCCAATGCCCACCCAGGGTGCTACTGTGTTGGGGCATCTGCCGGGACTGACTCCTCCCCAATACTAGATCTATGACATGTCACTCTGCCTGCCCCTCTGCTAGCCTGTCCTCCTCGGTGACCGACTCGCTGGGATGGTTTGCGTTTGCAATGCGTGACTAACTGCAATGCTGGCTTAGAAACCAGCCATCACTTCCTTGTGCCCCCAGAAATGCCCGCAGCCTGCCTGCCTGCCTGCCCGCCTCCCCCGGGGTGCTGCTGTGGTGGGGCATCTGCCAGGACTGACTCCTCGCCTACTCTGCCTGCCTCTCTGCCCGCCTGGTGCCTGGTTTGCTCCCAATCGTCCTCCTCTGTGCCCCTCAAGGCGTAACTGCTGGCTTAGAAAGAAACAACCAGCCATCTTTGCCTCACTTTGCGCCCACTTATGGGTTGGTTTGCTATGCGTTAGTGCTCAAGCCATCCTTGCGGCACTACAATGCATGCTGCCTGCCTGCTTTCCATTGATGGTGCTATATAAATAAATAATAATAATAATAATAATTCTCCCCTTCCCGCCTTGCAGCGATGGTGTATGTGTCTTGCTTTGACTAAGGGGAGAAGTCCTTCCTGCGCTCACTTAGACTTTATCAAATTCAATAATCCCTTTTTCAAATGTGCCAGAAGATTTAGGGTTATCTCGTGGCATGTTGGGATTGCCTTGGAACTGGCCCCATTGAGCTGTCTGCAATTGCAACTTTAAATCCCTGACATACTGGAGTGTTCAAATTTCAAAAGTTCCCCTAACATCAGGGGATGATGGGATTGCCTTGAAACTTGGTGTCCATGGGGACACATGGGTAAGCTGTCATGGGACCAAAGGATAGGTTTCTAACGTGCAAATTGACGTAGTTGTAGAATGGGACTTGATTTGGGGTGAGTTAAAAAGTTTAAGCCGCGCCAAAAATCAGGGGATGATGGGATTTGCTTGCAACTTGGCGTGCATGTGGACACATGGATAAGCTCTCCTGGTGCCGAGTTTGAGGTTTCTAACATGCAAATTGACGGAGCTATCCCAAGGGGTGTGAATGGGGTGCCCGATTTTCATAAATTCCCCAAAAATCAGGGGATGATGGGATTGCCTTGAAACTTGGCGTGCATGTGGACACGTGGATAAGCTATCATGGTGCTGAGTTTGAGGTTTCTAACGTGCAAATTGACGTAGTTGTAGAATGGGACAATTTGGGGTGAGTTAAGCCATGCCAAAAATCAGGGGATGATGGGATTTGCTTGCAACTTGGCGTGCATGTGGACACATGGATAAGCTCTCCTGGTGCCGAGTTTGAGGTTTCTAACATGCAAATTGACGGAGCTATCCCAAGGGGTGTGAATGGGGTGCCCGATTTTCATAAATTCCCCAAAAATCAGGGGATGATGGGATTGCCTTGAAACTTGGCGTGCATGTGGACACGTGGATAAGCTATCATGGTGCTGAGTTTGAGGTTTCTAACGTGCAAATTGACGGAGCTATCTAAAGGGGTGTGAATTAGGGTTATGGGAGGTGCGTTAGAGGGTAGAGCCGCGCCAAAAATCAGGGGATGATGGGATTTGCTTGCAACTTGGCGTGCATGTGGACACATGGATAAGCTGCCCTGGTGCCGAGTTTGAGGTTTGTAACATGCAAATTGACGGAGCTATCCCAAGGGGTGTGAATGGGGTGCCCGATTTTCAAAAATTCGCCAAAAATCAGGGGATGATGGGATTGCCT
This sequence comes from Elgaria multicarinata webbii, assembly GCF_023053635.1. NCBI lineage: Eukaryota > Metazoa > Chordata > Lepidosauria > Squamata > Anguidae > Elgaria > Elgaria multicarinata. The sequence goes on from NC_086175.1 coordinate 135,390,514, forward strand.
TGAAACTTGGCGTGTGTGTGTATACGCCCATGAGGTGTCATGGTGCCAAACGTGAGGTTTCTAACTTCAACGGAAAAAAAGTTGTTTACTTTTTTAGCTTTCAATGCAAGCCTATGGGGGGGCAAAAACGGAGCTCCGGATCCGATCCGGAGCTCCGGGCGGAGCGGAGCGGAAGTGGGCGGAGCGGGGGCGGGGCGGAGCGACCCGCTCCGAAAAATGGCGGATCTGCAAGTGAAGCGGAGCGGGGGGTCCGTGCACACCCCTAGTTTCCAGTACAGGTTTGATCCAGTAAAACAATGGATAGGTCCTTAGTAGAGAGGCCTCACTGAAAGATTTGAAGCTACAATAGATAAATATATGAGAACAGAAGAATAGCCCCGATCAGACCAAGTTCTCTATCATCCCAGAGTGCAGGACACAGAATAACGGGTTCAAGTTACAGGAAGCCAGATTCCGGCTGGATATCAGGAAAAACTTCTTCACTGTTAGAGCAGTACGACAATGGAATCAGTTACCTGGGGAAGTTGTGGGCTCTCCCACCCTAGAGGCCTTCAAGAGGCAGCTGGACAGCCATCTGTCAGGGATGCTTTAGGGTGGATTCCTGCATTGAGCAGGGGGTTGGACTCAATGGCCTTGTAGGCCCCTTCCAACTCTGCTATTCTATGATATGATTAATCCAATGCCTGGTTTCTCAAAGTGGCCACCTAGAGAACTCCAGGAAGCCCATGAGAAGGGCCAGAGAAATCAGACCGATTTGAAACAATGGTCCAAAAATACAGATATGGCAGTAGCGTAACTGCAATCACTCACTTCCCGGAGATCAGACAATATGGAAAGAGGTCTGGACAGAATTATTTGGAAGATCTTTCTGTAGGATGGCCACGTGTCCTCTTTTACAGATGACCGTCCTCTGTTTGAAGGGCTGCCAGAGGACTGTCCTTTGTTTTGAAGGCGTCTTCTTTTTGAAGGGTTTGTCCAGCCCAAGTCCTATTTAAAGATAAAGAATCATTAGATCCAAGAGCTGAGCCTTGAAACTGGTCATCGGTAGCACCTGGACAGCAAGCTGAGCAAGGCACACAGGTCACTGGTCATGGTCTTCCATATTTCTGTATTTCTATTTGAATTACAGCAATTAATTCTAAATACGTATCTCTAATATAAATTAGCATATGCAAATTTTGTTCTTTTTGATGATGCATGTACTCTCTCTTTTTTTGGCAATTCGTTTTTTGGCCAAGCTATTTTGAAGGCTGGGAGAGAAGGGGCTGAACGACTCTTACAAGCAAAAGGGAGTTCCAGAGCGTAGGTGCCAGCGCCAAGAAGGCTCTGTCTCATGTGTCCGTCAAATGCAGAGCCAGGCCTCCTCCAGAGCTCTTAACAAGATTATTTATTTATTTATTTATTTATTTATTTAGAATATTTATATACTGCTCCCCATTGAAAAATTTCGGAGCGGTGTACAAGATAAAATGAAAATAAAAACAGAATAAAAACAGTTAAAACAAAATTTAAAAGGAGCAAAAACAGAAATCCAAGGCTGCATATTAAAGAAAGGCTTCTTGGAACAAAGATGTTTTCAGGAGGCGCCGAAAGGAGTACAAGGTCGGAGCCTGCCTGACCTCCAGAGGCAGGGAATTCCACAGCAGGGGGGCCACCACGCTGAAGGCTCTTCCCCTGGTGGACACCAATCGGAGGAACCACCAGCAGCAGGCCCTCGGATGACCTCAGTGACCAGGCAGGTTGGTAAGGGAGAAGGCGCTCTCTCAGGTATCCTGGTCCCAAGTTGTTTAGGGCTTTGTACACAAGTACAAGAACCTTCAACCTGGCCCGGTAGTGAATAGGCAGCCAGTGCAGTTCCCTCAGCAGAGGAGTTCCATGCTGGAAAGGTGCAGCTCCAGACAACAGCCGAGCTGCAGCATTCTGCACTAGCTCCAGCTCCCAGAGCAGCTTCAAGGGCAGCCCCACATAGAGCACTTTGCAGTAATCCAGTCTTGAGGTTACCAATGCCTGTACCACCGTGGCCAAGCTATACCTGTCCAGGAGAGGCCGTAGTTGGCGAACCAACCGAAGCTGGTAAAAGGCACTCCGAGCCGTGGCGGCTACTTGAGCCTCCAACGACAGACATGGGTTTAAGAGTACCCCCAAACTACGAACCTGTTCTTTCAGAGGCAGTGCAACCCCATCCAGAACAGGCCATGAGCCTGTCTCCTGGATGAGCAGAACCACGCAGGAACAGGTTTACCCTCTGTGCCTGTTTTCCGTTGCATCAGTGGAGAAGTTTGTTCCCGTCTGAGACAGAAGGACTCACCAATAAAATTAGTATGTGTTGGGTTTCTAGGATTGTAAGCTGAGGCTGTGTGATGATTATCCGCTGAAAAAGAAGAAAACAAAGCTATCTTATTGAATCATACACCACAGAAGATGTTTATCTGTTATGAGGTTAGCAAAACTTCAATATGTTTTGAATCAATCTGTATTCCAGTAAAAGTTACAAAGTGGCAATCAGAATTCCAACCTTTGGAGCACTCTGGAGCTTTCGATCAGGAATGTCTTCTCGATTCCTAGATTAATCTGGATCATCCCATTTTTTTCCCTTGGTCCAAGGATCCATGCTTCTGGCCCAGCTGTGCTAAGGAATCTTGTCCAATCGTCCCCAATGAAATAGCCATCATCTTGCCATCACTGGCGCCCTTCACTCTCTGTTGACATTCCACATTGTTTTGGAGTCTTTCCCAGATTTGGCAGGTCAATTCTGGGAAGGCTGGAAACTTCTTTGACTATATATAAAACCCAAAGCGTGCCAGTCTTTCTAGCTGTGACACAGCGGCTTGCGGGTTGTTAATATATTATTATTACACACACATGTTTACGCGGTTACTGGGAGCATATTATATTACTCTACCGGTTTATAGACTTCTATACTTTTTCCCCCCTTGTGAGTTTCATGGCATTTGAGGCGCAGAGGGTCAAACGCTGAGCACGCAAAAGGAAGGCAGAGGGGACTTGGGAGTTGGTGGTTCCTCAAGAAGGAGGGGGTGTATATATTTGTGTAGTCCCCCAGGACCAGGACCAGGAGTCTTTGGTAGATTGCATCAGATCTTCTTGAGAAACCAGCTCTATTATTCCCTACTATTTCTTTATTAAAGAACTTGGCAGAGATATCAGTCTCTCAGGGCACAATCTCATGTATGTTTAGACAGGAAAAACTCCTATAATTCCCAGCAGGCCACAGCTTGGCTGGGGCCTGCTGGGAATTGCAAGACTTTTTTTCTGTCTAAACATGCATAGGGTTGTGGCCTCAGGGTACTTTCCACTAGAGCTGTGTGTCTAACTCTGTACTGCAGCCTTCCCCAATCTAGTGTCCTGCAGATGTTGTGGACTGCAGCTTATCTCAACCCCAGCCAGCATGGAATTCATAGAATCATAGAATAGTAGAGTTGGAAGGGGCCTACAAGGCCATCGAGTCCAACCCCCTGCTCAATGCAGGAATCCACCCTAAAGCATCCCTGACAGATGCTTGTCCAGCTGCCTCTTGAAGGCCTCTAGGGTGGGAGAGCCCACAACCTCCCTAGGTAACTGGTTCCATTGTTGTACTGCTCTAACAGTCAGGAAGATTTTCCTGATGTCCAGACGGAATCTGGCTTCCTGTAACTTGAGCCCATTATTCCGTGTCCAACTTGAGCCCATTATTCCGATCTGGGAGGATCGAGAAGAGATCCTGGCCCTCCTCTGTGTGACAACCTTTCAAGTATTGGAAGATGCTATCATGTCTCCCCTCAATCTTCTCTTCTCCAGACTAAACATGCCCAGTTCTTTCAGTCCCTCCTCATAGGGTTTTGTTTCCAGACCTCTGATCATTCTCACTGCCCTCCTCTGAACACGCTCCAGCTTGTCTGCATCCTTCTTGAAGTGGGGAGCCCAGAGCTGGCTTCAATACTCAAGATGAGGCCTAACCAGGGCCAAATAGAAAGGAACCAGTACCTCACGCGATTTGGAAGCTATACCTCTATTAATGCAGCCCAAATTAGCATCTGGTTCCATTGTCATACTGCTCTAACAGTCAGGACGTTTTTCCTGATGTCCAGCCGGAATCTAGCTTCCTGTAACTTGAGACCATTATTCCGGCTCCTGCACTCTGGGAGGATCGAGAATTCTGGGAGTTTATTTATTTATTTATATTTATATATTACATTTTTATACCGCCCAATAGCTGACGCTCTCTGGGCAGTTCACAAAAAATAAAACCATAATAAAACAACCAACAGTCTAAAAACACAAATACAAAATACAGGATAAAAAGCACAACCAGGATAAAACCACGCAGCAGAAATTGGTATACCTATTTCTTCGATTCTAAGACGCACTTTTCCCCCCATATAAACATCTCTAAAAATGGGGTGCATCTTAGAATTGTGGGCGTGTCTTAGGGTTTTTTTCTGTTGGTGGTACTGAAATTAGCAGGTGTCTTACAATTGATGGCGTCTTACAGTCGAAGAAATACGGTAAGTTTAAAATACAGACTTAGAACAGCAAAGTTAAAAGACTAAGATGATAAACTGTTAAAATACTTGGAAAATAAAAGGGTCTTCTCCTGGTGTCTAAAAGAATATAGTGTAGGTGCCAGGCGAACCTCTCTAGGGAGGTCATTCCACAGCCGGGGTGCCACAGCGGAGAAGGCCCTGCTCCTAGTAGCCACCTGCCTCACTTCCTTTGGCAGGCGCTTATGGAGAAGGGCCCCTGTAGATGATCTTAAGGTCCGGGAGTTGTAGTCCAAAACCCACTGTGGGCCCTCCCCACGTTTGCAATTTTTCTAATGCAAATTGTAGGTATGGAGAGGCATGACCTGGCTCTAGGACAATGCAGGGCTGGTGCCAGGCTTTTTTGCGCCCTAGGCAAGGTGACCTGCTTTCACCCGCTCCCACCCCACCGTATCCCCCACCACCCCAGGAAGGAGGAGACAGGTTACCTGCCCCTCTCCCAAAGTCCTCCTGGCTTGGCGGGATGCTGCGGTGGGGTGGGCGGGTGAGCAGCTCCACTTCCATCCGTTCTCCCACCCACCCAGCTTGGCTTTGGCTGGGAGGGCCCAGCCGAAACCAAGCCGGGGCTCTGGGGGAGGGCAGTCAGACGGCTCCACGTTCTGACTTTCGGCGTGCGCCGGAAGTCAGAACGTGGAGCCGCCCTCCCCCGCCCCCCAGTGTCCCAGGTTGGCTTCAGCTGCTGGGCGGACGCCCACATGAAGCCAAGCCAGGGACACTGGGGCGGGGGGGGGGGCGCGCGGATGGCTTTGGAACGGCGCGCCCGGAAGCTGCCCTCACTCGGCCAGAGCGGCTCTGGGAGTGGGAGGGCGACTTCCGGGTGTGCCGTTCGGCACCCCCTTACCACTGTGGCGCTCTAGGCGGCCGCCTAACTGGCCTCTATGGAAGCGCCGGCCCTGGGACCATGGTGGAGTCAAAGAGCATCATCAGACGAGTGTTTTATAGTGCTCTTGTTACTGGACACTCACGGAATTTCGCAAGTCCTTTTCATGACGCCGTCCGTCTCCCGCACCGCTTTTGCTCCTACTGCTCATTTTCCTGGTTTGTTTTTTTTTTAAAAAAAGACTCCAGAAAATCTGATGTTTTTTCTCCTGCAGTGAAAGGTGCCGCCGTTTCCTGCTGTGTGCAGGAAAAGAAGCCCAGTCAAAACGCCTGCTGAATGGGTGTTTTGATCTTTGTTTACTTCTTCTACCTTCAGCGTGTGAAGAAAGAGGAAGCTGCACGTCCCGATTGTGGGGCAGTAACACGCAGCAAAGCAACGGGACAGAAACACGATTTCACCCCCGTCTGAAGAAGTTCAAAGTATTAAAGTCCCCTAATGCCTCATGCCAAGATCCTGATCCAGATTGGGGGGAGGCTGTGTTTGCAATTTGTAAAGTGATCTGCTCCTCCTCTGCAATTTGCCCAGTGACCTGTCAAGGAAGACAAGTTAGGAGGGGGGAGGACCAAGGAGAGGAGACCCACGGGAGTCTTACATGGGCTGCATCTGCGGCACAAGGCCTTGGGCTCCTGCATTGGTGCTCCTTCCTGGCATCTGCATGGGAAGGAGCGTCAATGCGGAGTTGCCGCCGCTGCTGCTGGGCCAAGCACCAAGGAGGAGAGAGAAATGGAGCAGGTGCCTCTCCTTCCTTTGACCTCCCTCTAGCTGCCCTGTTCCTCTCCCCTCCCTGGTGCTCGGCCCGGCAGCGGCCTCCCGGCTACCCCATTCTTCTCCTCCCCCATTTTTTTAAAATAAAAAATGGGGAGAGCAACAGGGCAGCTGGAGGGAGGTCAGAGAGAGGAGAGCCAGCTGCCCTGTTCCTGTCTCCTCCCCGATGCTCGGCCTGGCAGTGACCTCCCAGCTACCCCATTCTTCTCCTCCCCCATTTTTTAAAATAAAAAATGGGGGGAGCAACAGGGCAGCTGGAGGGAGGTCAGAGGGAGGAGAGCCAGCTGCCCTGTTCCTCTCCCCTCCCCAATGCTCAGCCCAGCAGCATCCTCCCAGCTACCCCATTTCTCTCCTCCCCCATTTTTTAAAATAAAAAGTGGGGGAGCAACAGGGCAGCTGGAGGGAGGTCAGAGGGAGAGCCAGCTGCCCTGTTCCTCCCCCATCCCTGGTGCTCAGCCCGGCAGTGGCGGTGGCCTCTTGGCTACCCCGTTCCTCTCCTCCCCCTGTATTTATTTATTAATTTATTTACAGGGACCTGCGGTCCCCGACTTGGAGCTCCCGGTCTGCCCCCTTCCTTGTTCAGCCCAGCCATTGGCGACCAATCAGGGGGCACCGTTGGCTTTGCAACCAAAAAAGTTGCGGTAAGTGCCTGACTTTTATTTTCCCAAGTGGAGTTTCTGGGTTTTGCCCCCGGGTGGCTTCGCAATGGTGGCTGTGTCATGTGGATGACCTGCCGCCTCTCCGAGTCCACCCCAGGCTAAACCCTTCATCAAGATAAGCCCTGGGTCACAGCCTGGTAGTTCCTCACCCCTGGTTTAATGACTATTAACATGATAGCTTAACACAGGGCTGAAGAACCCTGGGGTCCCCCAAATGGCCTCCCCACTTTCTGCCACCCATGGGTGGCTTCCCAGATTCTGTGCCCGGTTTTCCTCATTCTGAAAGGCTGAAATGCCTCTCCGCTTCGTAACCCGGTTGAGTCCAACGCGCCTGCTTTCCATTGTGGTGGTGGTGGTAGTGGTATTGGCCTGCTCTTCTTGCTTATGCTGTAAACCATCAACTCCTGGCACTGCATAAATCCATGTGCCTGCAGAGTAGGGCTGTGCACGGACCCCCCGAACCGCTTTGTGGCCCGATCTGCAACTTTTGGATTGAGCCGATCCGCTTTGGGCCAATCTGACCCTCCCCTGCTCTGCTCCGCAGAGCGAGATCCAGAGGGGCGGATTGACATTTTGCCCCCCTTCTCTACTTACTTGATCTGTGGCGGGTGGCAGAGGCAGGTAAATGGGGAAGGGGGGGCAAAATGAGGGGCAAATAAGCCCCCCTCCCCCTTACATGGCTCCGCCGCTGTTGCCGCATGGACTGTGGTGGTGGCAGCGGAGCCAGGTAAGCCCTCCTCTCCCCCACTTACCTGCCTCTGTTGTGGTCCGGCGCTGGCTTCAACTGAGGGTCAGTCCTCAAACTGGAAGAGCAGGCCACGGCCTGCTCTTCCGGCTTGAGGCTTAGCCCTCAGTTGAAGCTGGCGCCAGACCGTGCCAAAGGCAGGTAAGCCCCCTCCCCCTTGCCCCCTTACTTGTCTCCGCTGCCCTCGCCACACGGACTGCAGCGGGGGTGGAGCCAGGTAAGCGCCCTTCCCCCTTACCTGCGTTTGGAGCTCCAGATGGAGGCGAACCACTTCGCCTTGATCCGCAGCTCCCCCGACCCGATCTGGATCCGCGGATCGGGTCACTCTGCTCCGGATTCGCGACCTGCAGAGGGTGCAGAGCCTTTGAACGGCTGGCCGGCAGCAACAGCCCAGTGGCTGGGACTGGGGGAATCAAAGGTCACTCTGCTTTGTTATTCTAAGAAAGGGCAGGGATGGGGGACAAGTTCTTGCCCTTGGATCACAGTTGGCTGCAAGAGAAGGTCAGAGAGTCGGCCGCCCAGCCAAGCTGGAGGTCACAGAAGCGGCTGCTGCTGTGTGGAGCATTCGTCAGTCGTCTGCGATGCACCGCGGAGACACTCTTGACGCAACCTGGAGGGAAGGTGCGCACAGGGTAGCCGGTGTGACCAGGTCACACCAGGAGGCTGATGTTTATGGCCACCTCCATTTTTCCTTCCTGCTGGAATGTGCTAGATCATGTTGCTCACTTAGCAGCAGGGGGTGGAGATGATTTGAAACAGGAGATCAAGAACGGCTCCATAAAGCTCTCTGGGGCAACTTCCTGCAGAGGGTTGTTTTCGGAGGGGGGACCCGTGGAAGGAAGCGGCTTCTTTGTGTACTTTCACGGCCATCTCTGCCCCTCCCCCCAAAGTATGACCCTGTGTGTGCAAAAGAGACCCACAACTTTTAGCCACACGTTGGCAAGTGCATCTGATTAAAAATTTAGAATTTTGTGAAGCTCAGGGGTTCGGCAAGCCGACCTTCATTTGGAAAGGGTGGGCTGAATTTTTGTGAATTCTGCTGTGGTTCAACCAGCAGCTTCTCCAAGTTGGCCCCAGCTGTCCCGATTTACTGGAGACAACCCCCCCTTTTTTTAGCCCTTGGGGAGATGCTGGGGCTGCTTTTATATAAACACGTCGTAGACTCATAGCATTGAAAAGGATCTTTGACATGATCAAGTCTAAACCAGATTTGGCTTGGACAGCCTATCAAATAGAGGACAACCTCAAACAGAAGATTGTCATCTGCCAACTATCCAAAACAGAGGACTGTAAAGTAGGGCACCCAGGCACCCTAGTCCTGGCCCCTGCTCTCTCTGCTTATGGTTCTTCATTTTTTTAAACCAGCCTTGGACTAGGTAGCCCTTCAAACAGAGGACTTCCTGACTGTTAGAGCAGTACGACAATGGAACCAGTGACCTAGGGAGGTGGTGGGCTCTCCCACACTCGAGGCCTTCAAGAGGCAGCTGGACAGCCATCTGTCAGGGATGCTTTAGGGTGGATTCCTGCACTGAGCAGGGGGCTGGACTCAATGGCCTTGTAGGCCCCTTCCAACTCTTCTATTCTATGATTCTATGATTCTATGTGTCAGGCTGCGTGTCTACACATCAGGATGCATGTCTGTGTGTCAGGGGAAAATGGACATTCTAGATTTTACATCTATTAAGAGAGACTGAAAGAACTGGGCCTGTTTAGCCTGGAGAAGAGAAGATTGAGGAGAGACATGATAGCACTCTTCAAATACTTGAAAGGTTGTCACACAGAGGAGGGCCAGGATCTCTTCTCGATCCTCCCAGAGTGCAGGACATGGAATAACGGGCTCAAGTTACAGGACGCCAGATTCCGGCTGGACCTCAGGAAAAACTTCCTGTTAGAGCAGTACGACAATGGAACCAGTTACCCAGGGAGGTGGTGGGATCTCCCACACTAGAGGCATTCAAGAGGCAGCTGGACAACCATCTGTCAGGGATGCTTTAGGGTGGATTCCTGCATTGAGCAGGGGGTTGGACTCGATGGCCTTGTAGGACCCTTCCAACTCTGCTATTCTATGATTCTATGATTCCCCCCTGGCGTTATTTACTAATGTTGCCTTCTAGCAATTAGCAGACGGGGAGGGAAGCAAAAAGGCAAAACAGAATGAGCTAAATTCCCATGAATTAACTAACTGCAACAATGGGGCCCCTTCCAGTAACTTGCAATATTTCCAACACCATCAGCCCTTCAGAAGTGAAGAGGACCCTCGGCCACTCTTGGTTAGTGCTTGTAGAGGAGCTGAGGGATTTTCCAGCTCCCCTAAGCCTTGTAGCAGTCCTCTGGGGTTTTTTGCACAACACTGTACAGGTAAAATATCAAGTGAGCATAGAATCATAGAATAGTAGTGTTGGAAGGGGCCTACAAGGCCATCGAGTCCAACCCCCTGCTCAATGCAGGAATCCACCCTAAAGCATCCCTGGCAGATGACTGTCCAGCTGCCTCTTGAAGGCCTCGAGTGTGGGAGAGCCCACCACCTCCCTAGGTCACTGGTTCCATTGTCGTACTGCTCTAACAGTCAGGAAGTCCTCTGTTTGAAGGGCTACCTAGTCCAAGGCTGGTTTAAAAAAATGAAGAACCATAAGCAGATTGAGCAGGGGCCAGGACTAGGGTGCCTGGATGCCCTACTTTACAGTCCTCTGTTTTGGATAGTTGGCAGATGACAATCTTCTGTTTGAGGTTGTCCTCTATTGATAGGCTGTCCAAGCCAAGTCTGGTTTAGACTTGATCATGTCAAAGATCCTTTTCAATGCTATGAGTCTACGACGTGTTTATATAAAAGCACCCCCAGCATCTCCCCAAGGGCTAAAAAAAGGGGGGGTTGTCTCCAGTAAATCGGGACAGCTGGGGCCAACTTGGAGAAGCTGCTGGTTGAACCACAGCAGAATTCACAAAAATTCAGCCCACCCTTTCCTAACGAAGGTCGGCTTGCCGAACTCCTGAGCTTCACAAAATTCTAAATTTTTAATCAGATGCACTTGCCAACGTGTGGCTAAATGTTGTGGGTCTCTTTCTGTCATACAGAAGTTGTCCTGATGTCCAGCTAGAATCTGGCTTCCTTTAACTTGAGCCCGTTCTTCCTTGTCCGGCCCTCTAGGATGATCAAAAAGAGATCCTGGCCCTCCTCTGTGTGACAACCTTTGAAGTATTTGAAGAAGGCTCTCATGTCTCCCCTCCATCTTCTCTTCTCCAGGCTAAACATGCCCAGTTCTTTCAGTCTCTCTTCATAGGGCTTTGTTTCCAGACCCCAGAGCAACTTGAGAGCGTATTAGAAATCAGAGTACTTTTCTTTTAATAAAGCAAAACTGAAACGGAATACATCGTTTTGGCTGAGCTCTTAAGCAAGAACTAGGCTTACGTTCAGGCCTTGGTTTAATATCCCTTTTCTCTTTGCAGTTGTAAAAGAATAATAATATTAAGACACCTGATTAAACAAGGTCACTATTCACAATTCAAGCAGTTCCCAGAAGAGTTATTGTGGTGTGTAAGCCGAGTGATGTGGGCCAGGGTGGTTATAGGGTTATGGGTAGCAATTTTTGCTTTGCTTTACAAATGATCTAGACGCCTCGCAGGCTAGGGTATCATAATATTAGCAAAGTAAGCACATGTTTGTGCTGATTTGAAATCTAGAAAGTATATTTCCAATTGGCTTCAGTACATTAAAATATAAATGTTCAACATTCACCTTTAGACCCTGCCAAGTCCTTTGGGTATCAAAAGCTGTTTTTGGCCATCAAACGGAACATGCACCGACAACAGGATGTTCCTTGACCAGAATATTTAAAATATTTGCATTTTCCTTCATTTTGCCTGTTAAGTTCTATGAAAACATTTTAGGGCATCCCGCTTCATTTATTTAGTGGCAAAACGATGGCGGTCACGAAGCCCAAAGTATTCTATGGTGGCAACAGATAGTCAAGGCTGTTACTACACACAAACACACACATGAATGTCTGCATGGTATCTATGCCACATCCCACTTGCATACAAGAAGCCACACGCATGTTGGACAATCTGGCCAGTTATTTATGATCACCCAGAGGACAGGGAATGTGGCTTTAAAACAGGGTGGATTTGGCACTGGTTCCTCTCTATTCGGCCCTGGTTAGGCCTCATCTAGAGTATTGCATCCAGTTCTGGGCTCCACAATACAAGAAGGATACAGACAAGCTGGAGCGTGTTCAGAGGAGGGCAACCAGGATGATCCGGGGTCTGGAAACAATGTCCTGTGAGGAGAGACTGAAAGAACTGGGCATGTTTAGACTGGAGAAGAGAAGATTGAGGGGAGACATGAGAGCACTCTTCAAATACTTAAAAGGTTGTCACACAGAGGAGGGCCAGGATCTCTTCTCGATCCTCCCAGAGTGCAGGACACGGAATAACGGGCTCAAGTTAAAGGAAGCCAGATTCCGGCTGGACATCAGGAAAAACTTCCTGACTGTTAGAGCAGTATGACAATGGAATCAGTTACCTAGGGACGTTGTGTGCTCTCCAACACTAGAGTCATTCAAGAGGCAGCTGGACAACCATCTGTCAGGGATGCTTTAGGGTGGATTCCTGCATTGAGCAGGGGGTTGGACTTGATGGCCTTGTAGGCCCCTTCCAACTCTGCTATTCTATGATTCTATGATTTAAATAAATTTGATTTAAATCAAATCGACTCAGAAAGATTCGATTTACTCATGTGACTTCCCCCCCAAAAAGTGCACTCTTCCTCGCTATAAGCTTAATACATATTTTACACAACTCAAAAGTTACCAAAGACTCTTTCTTACTGCTATAATCTTTATATTTACAACCAGATGAAGGTTTCATTTTTAGAATAACAACTTTTCAGATTAGTTTTACAGTTACATCAAAACATACTGATTTGGTTATACTATTAGAAACACATCATAGATAGATAATTATGAAATTATTGCAAAGTGAACTATCTCCAGTTTAATAGGTTAATCATTCATATTTGGACAACTTTTCTGCTGTACTTTATCGGAAGGAGAAATATAATCATTACCAGAATGGATTAATGGAATTCATTTACCAAAAAATTTAAACATTGCGTGAATATACAGCCTCATGCTACATAAATCAAAACTAATCCTTATTTCATGATGAATAACCTTTGGAATATAATGTATCTTAAATAGAAAACTATTTTTAGATCGATTTTTCCTCAAAAAGCATTTTATTTAAAAAATCCAATTTAAATATAAAAACGTGATTTTTTGATTTTAAAAAAACCACCATTGATTTTTATCCACCCTGCTTTAAAATAATAAGCAAAGAGCTGCCCAAGTTTGTCAAAACAATGAAGTGAAATTCTTTGGACATAATATATCGACTTCAGCAAAGCTTTTGACAAAGTGCCCATACTACCTATGAGAAGGATCTTGGAATTGTTGTAGATCACAAGCTGAATATGAGCCAACAGTGAGATACGGCTGCAAGAAAGGCAAATGCTATTTTGGGCTGCCTTAATAGAAGTATAGCTTCCAAATCGCGTGAGGGACTGGTTCCTCTCTATTCGGCCCTGGTTAGGCCTCATCTAGAGTATTGCGTCCAGTTCTGGGCTCCACAATTCAAGAAGGACGCAGACAAGCTGGAGCGTGTTCAGAGGAGGGCAACCAGGATGATCAGGGGTCTGGAAACAAAGCCCTATGAGGAGGGACTGAAAGAACTGGGCATGTTTAGCCTGGAGAAGAGAAGATCGAGGGGAGACATGAGAGCACTCTTCAAATTCTTAAAAGGTTGTCACACAGAGGAGGGCCAGGTTCTCTTCTCGATCCTCCCAGAGTGCAGGACACGGAATAACGGGCTCAAGTTAAAGGAAGCCAGATTCCAGCTGGACATCAGGAAAAACTTTCTGACTGTTAGAGCAGTACAATGGAACCAGTTACCTAGGGAGGTTGTGGGCTCTCCCACACTAGAGGCCTTCAAGAGGCAGCTGGACAACCATCTGTCAGGGATGCTTTAGGGTGGATTCCTGTCTTGAGCAGGGGGTTGGACTCGATGGCCTTGTAGGCCCCTTCCAACTCTGTTATTCAATGGAACCAGTTACCTAGGGAGGTTGTGGGCTCTCCCACACTAGAGGCATTCAAGAGGCAGCTGGACATTCAGGAGTGCTGCACCCTCTGTGTGATTCTCTCTGAAGGCACCATTTGGTGTACTGTCTTTTTCGTCTAAAAATGAGACTGCGGTATCTGGATCTATCCAGTACTCATCACCCTCTGTGTGGCTCCCGGCAGGCCCAAAGGGGAGGGCGATATCCCGGGGCAAATGAGGAATCATCTCTCCCTGATCCTGGGATCCCCTGTGCGTCATGGAGCACACAGGGACAATTTTGGGGTTCGCGCCGGGATTTCGCCCAGTCTACCTAAGGCCTATATCTCATAGACTGAATCCACAGACAAATACATCATTTCTCTCTGTTCCTTGCAAAAATTCTGTCAGAGGTTTCCATTCAGGTATAAACATGGATGTTGACCTGTGTACATTTTTAAAACAAATGCAAATGGTGCAAAACACCAATATGCCCCCAGGGAACTCCTTCCAAAGAAAACCAGATCACGGTAAACGCTGAACTCCTGGAATGTCTCACCCGGCTCAGACAAGTGGGGTGCACTCTCACTTAAAATGAATAAATACATTTAATGGAATTTGCTGCCCCAAATGTGTCGATGGCCAGAGGGTCCGGCTATAACTCCCATCACCCCCGGTCAGCATTCTTGATAGGGATGCTAGGAGTTGTAGTTTGAGATCTCCGGAGGGCTTCAGGTCGAGGAAGGCTGCATTAAATGACACTGGCAGCTTTCAGGCCGGGTCACCCCACAGCGATTACAGGTCCTTCTCCCTTGCTTGTGAGAATGAAAGGGTTAATTAACTCCTTCATCTTGTCTGCAATTTCTGTCTCTCTCCTGCACCGTTAAGGTGAAACGGAGACAGGTCAGATGTAGAAAATGCACGTAAAAGTGTGTGTGAGAGAGAAATTGGGGTGCGGGGGGAGGGGAGAACCTTCTGGGAAAGTATTTCTCTGCGTTGCAAAATTAGTTTTGCTAGGTTTATAAGGTGTGGAAGACTTTTAATGCCACATGCTGTGGGACCGCAAGAGAGTAAACAGGACTAGCAAAATGGGCCTTTCTAGCAGACAACCTCCCTCCTCTCCACGCTCCCAAATTCCCCCTCCTTTTTTATTTTGGCTTTTTTCCAGCGATTTCTCTGTAATTTCTTCCCCATTCCGTTGCTTTCTCTTTTGGAACTTATCCCATTCTCTTCGGTTTGTCTTATTAATTTTCCTCTCTCTCTCAAAGAAACCAGGTCTGCAGGCTCGAGGCTTTACAGAGTTCTCCCACAGACCTGAAGGTCAAAAAAGAAAGAAAGAATGAAATGAACCAATGAATGAAAGGGGAGAGAGAGAGAGAGAGAGAGAGAGAGAGAGAGAGAGAGAGAGAGAAAACTAGTGCCTAGCAGGGAATCTCTAATGGGCTGATGTTGACGGCCAGACTTAATAATAAGTAATTCTCCTGGAATTTTTATGGACCGCAGACGTTTCTGGTGACTCCTCACCACCTGGCATGGCTGATGGAGAAAGAGAAGCATTGGTAGAACCACCGGCCTCCGGTCTCGTTGTAAATTTGGGATTACGTGAAATTATACGTGAAAGAGCACCTTTTATCAGCTTAGGTTGATATACCAACTATGCCCTTACCTGGACAGAGATAGCCTAGCTACAGTTATCCATGCTCTGATAACCTCTCGTTTGGATTACTGTGATGCGTTATACGTGGGTCAGCCTTTGAAAACGGTCCGGAAACTCCAACCGGTACAAAACAGGGCAGCATGTTTACTAACAGGGACTGGCCGACGAGACCACATCACGCCCATCCTTTTACAACTTCATTGGCTGCCAGTCCAGGTCCGGGCCCGATTCAAAGTGCTGGTATTGACATTTAAAGCCCTAAAGGGTTTGGGGCCAGGTTATTTGAAGGAATGCCTCCTCCCATATGTACCTGCCCGGACCTTGAGTTCATCTACAGGGGCCCTTCTCCGTGAGCCCCTGCCAAAGGAAGTGAGGCAGGTGGCTACTAGGAGGAGGGCCTTCTCTGCTGTGGCATCCCGGCTGTGGAATGAGCTCCCCAGAGAGGTCCGCCTGGCGCCTACACTGTACTCTTTTCGTCGCCAACTGAAGACCTTTTTATTCTCTCAGTATTTTAACACTTAATTTTAACTTAAATTTAAATTTTACTGTTCTAACTCTGTATTTTAATCTTATATCAATTTTGCTGCGTGGTTTTATCCTGGTTGTGCTTTTTGTACTGTATTTTGTAATTGTGCTTTTAAGCTGTTGGTTGTTTTATTATGGTTTTAGTTTTTATGAACCGCCCAGAGAGCTTCGGCTATTGGGCGGTATAAAAATGTAATAAATAAATAAATAAATAAATAAAAAATTATAGGCCCAGCTCACACTCATGGTGCATTGTGAACCAAGGGGGGTGGGGTAGGAAGAAAGCCAAGCTCTGGTACTATAAAACAATCTTTTTCTTTAATGAGTTCTTCAATCTGCTCTGTGTGTTTCGGAAACCCATCCCTCATCAGGGGCTGAGAATCTCCTCCTGCTTCTTTGAGTTACTACAGAGCTCGGCAGGGAACGCCCAACAAGCCAAGAGCTGCTTTCTTTTGCGTGAAGGTTTTATTTTCCTGGGATAACCCTTAGGTGTAGAAAGGGCCTTAGAGAGAGCAGACTGCAGAGGCCACCAGTGAGGGAGGAAGCAGCAGCCAGGCACCTCTCCACCATGCCTGGGTCGAGCTCCGGCTGAGAGCCCCCTCCCTCCTGCTGTCAACTGTAACTGCTGAACTTTGCAACTAAGATCGTAGTGCCTGAGTTTGCTTTCCTTTTCCCCCTCCTCCTCCTCCTCCCTCCCAATCCCCTTTCCTTTTGTGTCATGTCTTTTAGATTGTAAGCCTGTGGGCAGGGACTGTCAAGAAATACTTTTGTAAGCCGCCGTGAGAGCCTTTTTTGGCTGAATGGCGGCATAAAAATCCTTAAATAAAATAAATAAATAAACGTGAGGCTTGCCTATATGTTCTATTCCCTGGGGAGCTGCACTTTTTCAATGTGCCATTTTACCGCCAGTTTTTACGTTGCTCCGACGTCACTGTGGTTATTTGTGCAGGTGTCAGTGGTGGCTTCAGTTCGGTTTAAGAGAGTGGGTGTAGTTAGGGGGTGGGTCCCAGTGCAGGATAGGCGCGGGAATGCAGAGCAGGGGGTGATCTTGACAGTCCCCAGGGGAGTATTTAGCCGTTATGGCCGCTATGGCAATATTAAAGTCTGGAACAATAGTAAGGACAGTTATGACGCATAACGCATCAATTCAGTAAACTGTAGCAATGCAGATACAGGCCTGCAAACCTACAATGTAGCGCAGAGTTGCCGGAACGGTTTTGGTGGGTTTTGGGCCCTTGATATTTGCTGCCCGTTACCACCGTGTGACAACGACACTGTAGATTTTCCTGGCTGGATAGCCTGCTGTTGTAATTCCGTGCTCTCCTGCAGAGATGCCACATACAGAGGTCCGCTGGGTATTCCACAAAGCTTTATTCAACAACAACAAAATCTCTTCACACCTGATGGGGGTGTGAACCCTAGTGACCCTATGGAAAGGAGGACAGTGCTCCTATATCTTTAACAGTTGTATTGAAAAGGGGATTTCAGCAAGTGTCATTGGTATGCGTGCAGCACCTGGTGGAGTCCCCTCTTTATCACAACAGATAAAGCTGCAGCAGCCCTGCCCTGTTTTCTATTTGGTCACTCAGGGCAGGGCTCCTGCAGCTTTAACTGTTGTGTGATGAAGAGGGCATTTCACCAGGTGCTGCATGTATACCAATGACACCTGCTGAAATTCCCCTTTCTATGCAACTGTTAAAGATACAGGAGCCCTGTCCTCCTTTCCATATGGCCACCCTAGTCATGGGGGTGGGGTGGGGGTGGGTCAAAAGGATTAAGGGATAGTTAGCAAGTCAAATGCCCTGTTGCAAACTAGAATCACACATGTATGGAAGCAGGAACAATCTACTCAGTCCAGGCCATAGTGTGCTGCACAGAATAGGGGCACTTCAATAAGGTGTCTTTAGGGACATGACCTTCCAGATAACTCAAGCAAGTGAGCCAAGCTAAAGTTGCCTCCCTTGCCAAGATCCACAGCCAACGTGATATAGGTAAAAATTCCTTCTCAACCCAAAATATAGTGATAGTTCAGGTTTGTAAAGCGCAAAATATGTTCATTAAGCCTCCCCATGAGGAGGGAGGCACATGAGAGTACATACAGGGGTTACCATTTTACTTTCTGAGCTTATAGCAGCTGTGTGATAAGCAGAAACTCAACAGATGAAGCTTTTCTTGACACAGAGATTCAAGAATGTGTGACGGGATTGCAGGAGAGGGATCTGAGCCATGCCATTACGTTCCCATCCGTGGTGGCAATTGCAGGTTCCCCGATTTTTATTTTTTTTTACTGGCCGGTTTACTTGCCACTCAGCAGGTAGCAACCTCACAGGTGCAGTTTTTTTCTTGCCATGGATATGCCGTGGTTGATGGATACAGATTACCAGTTGAATTTCTGCCTGTCGGGTATTAAAGGGACCTAGAATCATAGAATCATAGAATAGCAGAGTTGGAAGGGGCCTACAAGGCCATCTAGTCCAACCCCCTGCTCAATGCAGGAATCCACCCTAAAGCATCCCTGACATATGGTTGTCCAGCTGCCTCTTGAAGGCCTCTATGTGCCATATGAAGGGGAAAGTGGCAACTCTAGATAAAATCCTCTGACATTTGATTTTTCAAACAAGTGTGTAAGTTGAGACTTGATGGGTTTTGCCAAAAAGGCAGAGCTGGAACCTGGGGACAGTTATACAAAAAGCACATGTTTTCTCTGCTAGCGTCCCTTGTCTGGTGTAATGGCTACTTTCCACATGTGTAGTTGTTGTAAGCACGCTTCTTTCTCCCCTCAGCCATTGATCTGATTATATCTCCAGATTCCTTGAAGGTTTTTTTTTGCTTTTTGTTTAAAGAAGAAAACTTTCCTTTTTCCTTTTCCTTTTTAACAGGATCACGACTTACGGATTCGCGAAGTGGGGTTGAGAGACTGCATTGCTAGCTGAAGGAGTTGTACCGGAGGAAGAAAGAGCAGGAAGGCAGGCAGGCAGGCAGGCAGGAAGGAGAGAACAGCAGACGAAACAGCAGGAAGGAAAATGAAAAAGAGGGAAGAGAGAGAAAAGAAGGAAACATTAAAGAAGGAGGGAGATAAAGAATGAGAAAGAGGGAGACAGAGGAAGGAAGGAAGGAAGGAAGGAAGGAAGGAAGGAAGTAAATTCTGTATTCTCCTCAGCTAGAAGATGGATAGTTTTTTCCTCCCCAAATTGTTCGTGATTTGAAAGAGGTTTCCCATTTCCTCCTTTGGTCAGTATTTATTTATTTATTTATTTACTTATTACATTTATATACCGCCCCATAGCTGAAGCTCTCTGGGCAGTTTACAACAGTTAAAAACAGTAAACATTAAAGAAGTACACAAAATTTAAAAAAACCCATCAGAAACATAAAAACAACAGTATAAAAACAACAGTATCCACTTAAAAACAGCAGCTCTGGTGTCCGTTAGAAAACAAATTTAGCGTTGTTAAATGCTGTTAAATGCCTGGGAGAAAAGAAAAGTCCTGACCTGGCACCTGAAAGATAACAACGTTGGCGCCAGGCGAGCCTCATCGGGGAGATCATTCCACAGTCGGGGGGCCACCACCGAAAAGGCCCTCTCCCTTGTTGCCATTCTCTGAGCTTCCCTCGGAGTAGGCACTCGTAGGAGGACCTTGGACGTTGAGCGCAGTGAGTGGGTTGGTTCATTTCGGGAGAGGCGTTCCATCAGGTATGGTGGTCCCAAGCCGTGTAAGGCTTTATAGGTTAAAACCAGCACCTTGAATCGGGCTCGGAAACATACAGGCAGCCAATGCAAGCGGGGCAGAGTGGGTCTTATATGTTTGAACCTTCTGGTCCCTGTTATCACTCTGTCTGCTGCATTTTGCACAAGCTGCAGCTTCCGAACCGTCTTCAAAGGCTGCCCCACATAGAGGGCATTGCAGTAATCTAATTTGGAGGTTACCAGAGTGTAACAGTAGGTGTTGCATGTTTTTGGATCAGTTGAAAAACCTGCAAACGCTGATTGACCAGAGGCGACGGTAGGGCAAAAGGGGCCCATGTGTACACCGAGGGTCAGCAAAGCTTCTTCTCAAACCATTTCCAGCTCCCTTTAGAAACGGCTTCCCGTCGCCGGCCTTTGATTGCAATTGATAGATGGCTGCCATATCCCGGCGAGAGCCTCTTGAGGGAATACGAAACACACATAAGCCCAGGCAGAAGATGAAATCAGTTAAAGAGACACTTTCGGTGCGGAACCCATCCTTCCCAGATAATCAGCAGCAGCTGAGAATGTCACGGTGCCCACAGACTGAAATACAGCCGGCGTTGTGATTCATACCACGTCTCCCGTCGCCGTCTGCCTCTTGCGTCTCAATGATACATGTTTGCTCTGCAACATGTGCATATTTCTTCTTTTGCTGGGAGGCGCGAGCTTCCAGATGCCAGGGAAAGCGAGGAAGAGCGCCGTTTCCGCCTTTCTCTTCGCCTGCAACTCCGACGGCAAAGAACTGACCGGGCTGGCCGGAGGTGTCTTTTCCGGCTCTTGACGGGGCAAATGGATTGGTAGCATGTCAAGATAATTGAAAGCTACAAGACGTAGCTGCAAAGCACCATCTCGGGCTGTCTTAGGAAGAGGGGCCCCTGTGGGAGTTGTAGCGCATAATGTATAAGGTGATTGTGGAGAGATATGACTAACAGCAACCGCCACAGACATTTTGACAGGCGGGATCTTTTGCCTAAGCTCGTAGGGTGGGAAAAGGGGCTGAGATGTTTCATGTGTCTGGAAAAACCCATGTCCCGTATTTTCCCAAGATAATGAGCAATTGCATCGCAGTCCTTTCTAATTAGCGCAAAAGCCACATTGGAGAAGGAGGAGTTGGGGCGGAAAGGAATAACGAGTGGAAAAAAATGCAACGTATTTCTTTTGTTTGACAGCAGACAAGGTCACGTTGATATCGAGATATTTGCTCCTGGGAACGTTGCTTGGTGCCGGGTTAGAAACGGCTCCTACTTCAGGACCAAATGAGATGTAAGGAGGGCAGCTGACTAAGTTGTTCATGGATGCCCTTCATGTCTCCGCCCCATTCAACGTCATCCCGTGCCGTTCGCAGACAAGGTGAAGACCAGCGGTGTAGTGGAATCCGGGCTCACCGGGCCAAAGCCCTGCAACCTTTTTTTTATTTGTGGGGACGCTGATCTTATCTGCCACCCTCCATCATAATTTCTTGTCCCTGATAAGTTTAGCTGCAATCCACATAATAATAATAATAATAATAATAATGATAAATTTATTTATTTATTACCCGCCTCTCCCTCTGGATCAAGGCGGGGTTACAACACAAATGCAAAACACCATAAAATACATATAATTGATTAAAAACGTATGAAACTAATACATTGTTAAAAGGCATCTTAAAATTCAACTGGATAGGTCTGCCGGAAGAGATCTGCCTTTATGGCTTTCTTAATTTCGGGAAGACTATTAAATTGGTGAATCTCTCCCAGCAGGCCGTTCCACAGTCTGGGAGCAGCAGAAGAGAAGGTCCTCTGGGTTGTCAGCCTAGTTTTGGCTGTCTGGAGTAAATTCTTCCCAGAGGACCTGAGTGTGTGGGGTGGATTGTACGGGGGAAGGCGATCTTGCAGGTAGCCTGGACCCGACCATGTAGGGCTTTAGAGGTAATGACCAACACTTTATACTTTGCCCGGAAACTAATTGGCAGCCAGTGAATTTATTTATTTATTTATTAATTACATTTCTATACCGCCCAATAGCCGGAGCTCTCTGGGCGGTTCACAAAAATTAAAAACATTCAAAGTATAAAACAACAGTATAAAACCATAATATAAAATACAATATAAAAGCTCAACCAGATAAAAACAGCAGCAATGCAAAATTACGAATTTAAAACACCAAGTTAAAATTTATTTATAGGCAGTTAAAATGCTGGGAGAATAAAAAGGTCTTCACCTGGCGTCTAAAAGCATATAATGTAGGTGCCAAGCGAACCTCCTTAGGGAGCTCATTCCACAGCCAGGGTGCCACAGCAGAGAAGGCCCTCCTCCTGGTAGCCACCTGCCTCACTTCCTTTGGCAGGGGCTCACGGAGAAGGACCCCTGAGGATGACCTTCGGGTCCAGGCAGGTACATATGGGAGGAGGCGTTCCTTCAGATAACCTGGCCCCAAGCCGTTTAGGGCTTTAAATGTTAATACCAGCACTTTGAATCGGGCCCGGACCTGGACTGGCAGCCAATGAAGTTGTAAAAGGTCTGGCGTAGTGTCATCTCGCCAGCTAGTCCCTGTTAGTAAACGGGCTGCCCTCTTTTGTACCAGTTGAAGTTTCCGGACCGTTTTCAAAGACAGTGATTTAAGCTGGTGTAATATGCCCCCATCCCCCACCCCCGTGACCAACCTGGCTGCCATATTTTGCTCTTGTTGAAGTTTCTGGACTAGGCACAAAGGTAGGTGAGGAGGAATTAATTTTGTTCCCTGTTGTAATGCCAAGTATTTTGGAACGGCTTGGTCTTGAACGGGCAGTGAAGGCCCATTCATTTCACAAGAGACTTACAAAAGACAACTCCCTGCCCTCTGCCCCCATGGCCAGGTTTGGATAGTCAGTGAAGGAAGCAACCATTAGTTGCATGACCAGGATTACTCTAATTACCTACGCTGTGTCACGGGTTGCCGTGTCATCCAAACCCAATGCGCAGCGTGACTGTGTTGACTATTCACCTGTCCTACAACCCATATTGCAAGCCACAGGTTGTAGGATGGAGGGAAAGTTACTATGCCCACACCGCACCATTTACGTTTGTAATGTTGTGTAAACGGACCTCCTTCTGGCCACCATTTGTGTAAAAGGGCCCTTCACGTAACACGGATGAGCTGCCATTTCCCACAAAATGGCAGCTCAGCAGAGCAGCGGGGATGACCATGCTTGCTTGATTTGCATCTGAGGGGCCAAGCCGGCTAGAAATGGCTGATCCTCAAGCCTGCCTTGGACGCCCACAACATTCCTAAGATAGATAGAACTACTGTACTGCCCTGAGCGTTCTATAACTTTTGAAAAGACTCTTTGTATTTTAAGCAGATGTAATTCTCTGTTTAACGCTGGGTACAGCTTCACACAGCTCCAAAGTCCGGTTCTTTGATCACAAAATGATTCGATGTGGTAAAGCCTTCCAAGGCCTTGGCTGATGATCCGGGAGCCTCCAGTGAAGCGCAACAGAGAGCCTTGCTAGACCTACCAGATAATCCGTGTGGGAGGAGGGGCCACTAGCGTGGCCTGTAGGCCCCGTCCACACCTAAGATGCGACGGGGCCGAGAGAAGCCCCATCACGTCCTCCATTTTTTCTCCCCTTAAAGGGCCATGTGCGCAGGAGCGCACCGACGCACAAGGTAGTTTTTTTTTTAAAAAATAAAGTGTTCCCCACTCCCCCTGCCCCTGATCCCCCCACAATGCCTGATGCCCCCTGCCCGCTCGCCTGTCTTCCTCCCGCTCGCCATACCTGTCCCCGTCCACCATGCCCTGTCCCTGCTCGCCATTCCCTGTCCCCATTCTCCCCCCCGTCCGCCATGCCCTGTCCTCCGTCGCCATGCCCATCCCCATCCTTCTTCCCCCCCATCCGCCAGGCCCTGTCCCTGTCCGCCATGCCTGTCCCCGTTCTTCCCCCCCCCATCTCTCCTGCCGGGTCCGTTCTTTCCCCCGGCCCCCATCTCCCCCCACGTGATTTCCCCCCCCCGGCCCGATGGGCACAGCATTCATATAGAATGCTGAGCCCAGTCTGTGGCTTCTCCCGGCTACTCGCGAGTAAGCAAGCAGCCTGGAAAAGCCATGGACCCTGCTAGACTTTCCACAGCCCTGGCCTCAGCCCGGGGCTGCGGAAAAGCCAGGCCATAAGCGAATCCGCTTATCCCAGTTCAAGGGAGGACTTAGCCCGGCCTGACCCCGGGATCCCCTGTGCGTCATCTGGATGCACAGGAGGGAGACCGGGCCTCACACCAGGCTAACTCCTCATCTAGCAATGGCCAGAGATGGATTATCCCTAAACTAGATGTCCTACTGAAATGGCCCATGTTTTATAGATTCCATCCCTCCCAACCCAATTCTGAGTTACGACCTGGAAATCTGAAATAGTAACCGGCTCTCTCCCCCACCTCCACCCTTCATCCCCCGCACTAAGGCTTTGTGCCTTGCGGAGGGTGTGGCATTCGATCACTCATCGGGGGGGCCTTTAAAGTCACAGAACATGGCAAATGAGTGGAGCTTTAGGAATTAGAAACATCTAACTCTTCCATGGGAGGGATTTCTGGGACTGCTGTGCCTGTGGCCGTGTGACAGAAAGAGATTCCCTCTGAAGAACAGCCAGGCTCCTGCTAAAGCAGGAATGGGGAAACTCAGGCCTGGGGGCAAAAACTGAGGGTCCCAATCCTGGAGGAGAAGGCTATCAATGGCTACTAGCCCTGATGGTTATGCCCTGCCTCCAGTATCTGAGGCAGTAGGCCTGTGTGCACCAAATGTTGGGGAACATGGGTGGGAGGGTGCTGTTGCTCCATGTCCTGCTTTGTTGGTCCCTGGTCAACAGCTGGTTGGCCACTGTGTGAACAGAGTGCTGGACTAGATGGAGCCTTGGTCTGATCCAGCATCAGGACCCTTCTGATGTTCTTATGCCTCTGAGCAGCAGATACTGGGATGAACAAGAGGGGATGTCCGTGGCCATCATGCCTTGCTTGTAGAGGGTCTCAGGGAAACCTGGCTGACCACTGGGGGATACAGAATGCCGGGCTGCATGGGCCTTAGGTCAGATTCAATCCTTGGCAACTCCGGTTAGAAGGCTTTTAAGCAGGCCTGTGAAAGACACTTGCCATAGACCCTGGAAAGCTAGCCAACAGGGACAGCACCAGGCTAGTTGACGGACCAATGGCTTCATATATTGATAATCTATCTGAAGTTAGGAGAATGGCAAGCATGTGCGCCTTGGTGCGTTTCCAATCCCAACATTCTCCCTCGACCTCATTAGGGTGACCATATGGAAAGGAGGACAGAGCTCCTGTATCTTTAATAGTTGCATTAAAAAGGGAATTTCAGCAGATGCTATTTGTATATATAGAGAACCTGGTGAAATTTCCTCTTCATCACAACAGTTAAAGCTGCAGGTGCCCTGCCCTCTTTCAAATCTGGTCACTCTAGTATAGTTCCTGCAGCTTTAACTGCTGTGATGAAGGGGGAATTCCACCAGGTTCTCCACGAGCCTCGTGTGGCGCAGAATGGTAAAGCAGCAGTTTCTGCAGCTGAAACTCTTCCCACGGCCTGAGTTCGATCCCAGCGGAAGCTGGTTCTCAGGCAGCCGGCTCGGGTCGACTCAGCCTTCCATCCTCCCGAGGTCGGTAAAATGAGTACCCAGTTAGCTGGGGGAAAGCTAATAACGGCCGGGGAAGGCAACGGCAAACCACCCCGCTATAAGGCCTGCCAAGAAAACGTCAGCAAAAGCTGGCGTCCCTCCAAGAGTCAGTAATGACTCAGTGCTTGCACGAGAGGTTCCTTTCCTTTCCTTCTCCATATATACAAATGACACCTGCTGAAATTCCCTTTTCTATGCAACTGTTAAAGACACAGGAGCCCTGTCCTCCTTTTCATATGGTCACCCTAGCCCTCATACACATGCACCCATGAGCCTCCAAGACGCGCACCCAACCCCTTACCGAAAAACCCAAAGTGAAGTTGACAAGCTGCAACATTCCTGCTTCCTCTGCATGTTGTGGTGAAACTTACTAATCCTGATGTCAACCGCTCAGCCCAGCTTTCTCTTTGGAGCATTTTCTGGGGCCAGGCAGCCGCGATGCCTGATGCAGCTGGCGAACAGAGCTTTTTCAGCGACCGGCTCCGGGAGAAATTGAAAACAGTCCTTCCCACGCAAATCTGTATACACGTGGCATGTGATTTATTTATTATCTTGTGCTGTGCTGGGCAGAGAAAACCAGTTCGGCAGAAGGAGGTTTCTGGCTAAAATCTACCAGGGTTCCCACCCTCTGGGGAATGTAAACATAAGCAAAATATCCAAGTCCTTGCGTGTTCGGCCATTGTGGGATAATCCATGGTGTGGCCTTTTGTTCCCCAAAATACAGCAGAAGTAGATATTGCTTTTAAGCTTCAAGAAAGCATCTCAGGTTTAGCACACATGCACCTGAAGCCCTCAAAGGCTCTGCAAAGGTCCCTTATAGGATACGGAAAAGCTATCACTGAGTGGTTGGATCTATGGGGTGACCATATGGAAAAGAGGACAGGGCTCCTATATCTTTAACAGTTGTATAGAAAAGGGAATTTCAGCAGGTGTCATTTGTACACAGGCAGCTCCTGGTGAAATTTCTTCTTCATCACAACAATTAAAGTTGAAGGAGCCCTGCCCATTTTTGTATTGGGTCACTCTAGTATAGCTCCTGCAGCTTTTACTGTTGTGATGAAGAGGGAATTTCACCAGATGCTGCATGCATACAAATGTCACCAGCTGAAATTCCCTTTTCAATACAACTGTTAAAAGTATAGGAGCCCTGTCCTCCTTTTCATATGGTCACCGTATGAATCTATTACCTTCGCTTTCACATTTTTAAAATCTCAAGTTTTTTGTTCCCCAAATATGGAGAACCATGCAAATTTGGGTAAATTCTTATCAAAACTGAACTGAAGCAAAATCTTTACCCATCTGCACCAGCCAAATCCAACAGCTATAGCTATTGCCAGCACAGAGAGCATCATGATATACAATACCTGCCTGCCACAGAGCTCTTAAAGGTGAGGAG
Organism: Elgaria multicarinata webbii; assembly: GCF_023053635.1. Classification (NCBI taxonomy): domain Eukaryota; kingdom Metazoa; phylum Chordata; class Lepidosauria; order Squamata; family Anguidae; genus Elgaria; species Elgaria multicarinata. The sequence goes on from NC_086175.1 coordinate 135,417,129, forward strand.
CCTGTCAGAAAAAAAGATGTGGCAACACCAATTCAACACAACATGGTGGAATACACAGGGATTGAAACCCAGGTTTTTATGTATTGCATTTATATCCCACCATTTTTCTTCCAAGGGACCCGAATGACGCACAGTGGATCCTGGGATCAGAGAGGGATCCCTCCATTTCCCCGGGAAATGGGGGTTGGACTCAGTGGCCTTTTAGGCCCCTTCCAACTCTACTATTCTATGATTCTATGATAACTAAGACCTCAATTAGCCCGGTTTTACCCGTGGTCCCAGGACAATCCCGAGGACCGCGGGCGGTGTGGCCGCCTGTCCCAGCTTCTTCCCTCTTCCTTACAAGTAGTGAGGGTCATAAGAGGAAAGAAGCCGGGATGGGGGGGAGTCCAGGGCGATTGGGGGTGGAGTGGGGGTCGCCCCTTTTTTTTACCTTAAGTTTCGCTGGAGCGTGAAAAATGGCCGCCTCCACTCACATGATGTCCCTCCTCCCATCCTGGATGTCGCGTTGGTCATTTAGACACGGGGATGATCCCAGAAGAAGGTAAGTCTGGGATCGCCCCCCTCCCCCCCTCCCTCTACTCCTGTATGGTGTAGAAAGGGCCTTAGTCTTCAGAGGAGAGTGTAAAACCCCATCCAGCCTGGAAATATTTTAAACGAATCGATCACTGCCCCTTCTCCCTGCCCATATACGAGCAGTGACGTCATCCCAAGAAAGGATGTAAGGATGCAACAGGATTCCTTGACGTGGGGAGGAAGGGCCGCTGCATTGAAAACCTAGTCTTCCTATCTTCACCGAGCTATCCCTTGTTTGTGGGGAAGAGGCCTTCCATTTGTTTTGGCAGGCGGTTGAATCATAGAATCATAGAATAGCAGAGTTCGAAGGGGCCTCTAAGGCCCTCGAGTCCAACCCCAGGCTCAATGCAGGAATCCACCCTAAAGCATCCCTGACAGATGGTTGTCCAGCTGCCTCTTGAAGGCCTCTAGGGTGGGAGAGCCCACAACCTCCCTAGGTAACTGGTTCCATTGTCGTACTGCTCTAACAGTCAGGAAGTTTTTCCTGATGTCCAGCCGGAATCTGGCTTCCTTTAACTTAAGCCTGTTATTCCGTGTCCTGCACTCTGGGAGGATCGAGAAGAGATCCTGGCCCTCCTCTGTGTGACAAAAGAAATGTTTCGCTTTGAGCAGAAGCGTGAAGCATCTCACCAGTCTGAACCCACCCAAATACTTGTGGCCCGGAACAAACGCTATCCGTGAGCGCATTGTGACGTGCTGAGGTTTGCCGGTATTGAAACAAGTCAAGTAGAAAGCGCTGCTCCTCTAGCTGCATGCTCCCCGCTTCCTGGAGCGATGTGAACAGGACGACAAGGGTTATGTCTCATTTCAGATGAGAGAACTCCGGAGATGTCCAACGTTTTTACGGTATCTGCTCCCTTGCGATTATGCACGCTGAGCGTGGCGTGGCAGACCGGCGCTTAGGCAGGCAAAACTAGCTCGTGACACAGCGTCAGTTCATCCCAAAGCCAGCAGTGTCCCTGTGCAGCTCCTCGGAGCTCCTTCTTCTAGCCGGCTGCAGAACTCAGGCTTATTTCTGCCTTTCTAACCATGGACATTTCTACACCAGCCTGGGGTAGAGGGAGAGAGGGGGAGTATCTCACGAGATCCTGATCGCGAGATCCTGCCCTTAGACCACATGCGGGCACGACATCCCGGGAGGAAGGAGGACGTCGTGCCCGCCATTAAAAAATTTTTTTAAGGAGATGAGCGCACGTGCGCTCCAATAAATGTAAGGGCTTTGCTAGACCAGGGTCTAGACGGGGAGGAGGGAAGACGCCGGGATTGGCGGCCACACCTCCTGCAGTCTTGGGATGATCTCGAGACCGTGGGAAGAATCGGGTTTTCCCAGGGAGTACTTATCTCTGGGAAAACCCGTTCTCATCCCGCCTTCCTTCCAGGAGTCCCTGTGCGTTATAAAAGGTCCCTGAATGGGCCATGTGGTTGTTGCGGCTTCCTCTTTCTCTCCCCGTGTAAAAAGGCCATTGCTATTGTGGGACAGCAGCAGGAGGCCATAGTGATGTTAGGGAAATGCAAACGATGATGCTCATTGTAGGGTGACCCAATGGAAAGGAGGACTGGGCTCCTGTAACTTTAACAGTTGTATAGAAAAGGGGAATTTCAGCAGGTGTCCTTTGTATGCCTCCAGTACCTGGTATCATTTTGTCTTCATCACCACAGTTAAAGATGCAGGAGCCCTCCCCTCTTTTAAATCTGGTCACTCTAGTATAGCTCCTGCAGCTTTAATGGTTGTGATGGAGAGGGAATTTCAGAAGGTTCTGCAGCCATACAAACGACACCTGCTGAAATTCCCTTTTCAACAACTGTTAAAAGAAAAAGGAGCCCGGTCCTTCTTTCCATATTATATACTTGAATTGAAGTTTATACTTGAATTGTCTTAATTTTGTAAACTGCCCAGAGAGCTTTGGCTATTGGGCGGTATAGAAATGCAATAAATAAATAAATAAGGTCACCCTAGCCTGCTAACCCATGGTTAGATCGTTAACCCGTTTGCAGCAAATGGTTAATGAGTGTCTTTAAACCATAGTTGTGTAGCTATCATGGTTAGGAATGGTTCACATGACACGTTAAGTCATGGTTCTCACGACATGCTAAGCCATAATGTTTAGCTCAAAATGCTTAAGCGCCGTGGCTTAGCGTGTAGGGTGACCATATGGAAAGGAGGACAGGGCTCCTGTATCTTCAACAGTTGCATAGAAAAGGGGATTTCAGCAGGTGTCATTTGTATAGATCGGGAACCTGGTGAAATTCCCTCTTCATCACAGCAGTTAAAGCTGCAGGAGCTATACTAGAGTGACCGGATTTAAAAGAGGGCAGGGCACCTGCAGCTTTAACTGTGGTGATGAAGAGGGAATTTCACCAGGTTCCCCATATAGTCAAATGACGCCTGCTGAAATTCCCTTTTCAATACAACTGTTAAAGATACAGGAGCCCTGTCCTCCTTTCCATATGGTCACCCTATGAGCGTGTCATCTGAACAGGATCTTTCTCTAGAATGCTGTAGTCAATTGAAATGGATACTTTTAATACATGTAGTAACAAACATATTATTTATTTTTTCTTTCCTTTTTATGATCTGTTTTGTTGTGTTGAAATTTACAATTAAAATTAATAATAATGAATAAAAACCCGTTGAATGATTACAACGGTAAATAGAAGTGGAGGAGAAACCCCAGTTGTTAAAAGATAAAGGTTAGATTGTAAGCCATATGGCAGATGGTCTTGTTTCGTTTTATTCTGTACAGCGCCATGAAAATTGATGGCGCTTTATAAATAAATATTAATAATAATAAATAATGATAATCATTGTTGCTGCCTTATTCCCGGCACGCTGATGCCTTCCAAAGTCTGCCACATGTCTTTCTCATCTTGTTTTATGTCTAGATAGATACCCGAGTACAAAATACACATGTCATTTTCGAAGGGCACACATGTGTAGAATTAGAAACAGGCAGGGCGGTTTGGTTTCGCTCCAGAAATAGTTTGGGAGAAGAGCAGGCTTATTTTGTCCGTCTTTCTGGAAGAATTCCCAGCCCTCTAGAACTATTCCCAGAATTTGCTTTGGATTCTGGGACGGCTTGCCGTTCCAGGCTCCAGAAAAGTGCGCACATTGGCCCAGGCTTCAATGAGCATTTTTTCGAGGGTGTATTTTCACTCATCATCTGAACTTACAGTTGTGCAGCTGTCTTTTATTAGCGGTGTTTCTTCATGTTCTGAAGATTTTCAACCCATCCCCCACCCCACCCCGCCCCCCCCATCTTACAAAACAAAAATAAAGCAAGAAAATGTGCCACACAGAGGAACCGAAAAGAACATGGGTATCCAACCCAGATTTACGCATGAGCAAACTGGGTCAGCAGAAATGGGCTTCCCTGACCTTTCTGACCCATGGCAGTAGAAGGTTCCTTCCTCTGATGGAAGGCGGATGCTGGATGCAACTAAGGGCCTTGCTAGACCTACCTGAAAATCGGTGCTTCAGGCGCGGCGAGGCCATGCTACAATTAGCATGGGCCATCACGCCTATCTACACGTCAGACGCGACGAAGCCCCGTTGCATCCGCCATTTTTTTGTTAAAGGGGCTGGTTTGCGCAGGAGCGCACCACCAGGAACGTAAGGTGTTATTTTTTAAAAAAAATAGGGTCTCCCCATCCCCATCCTCCGATTTCCCCACACACGACCTCCCCTGGCCTGTGATTCCCCCCCTGTCCCCACCTCCTGTGTCCTGCAGCCACCGCACCACCGATGTCCCCAGCTGCTCTGTCACGCTGTTGCCGCCACTGTCCCCAGCCGGCGTTTCCTGTTGTCACCATGTCCGGCCTGTGATGCCTGCTGTCGCCTTGTCCTGCAGGCCGGACAAGGCGACAACAGGAAACGCTGGCTGGGGACAGTGACGGCGGAAGCGGCAGAACACAGGAGGTGGGGATGGGGGGGGTGAGACATGGACGTGGGGACAGGGGGGATCGGAGGCCAGGCGAGATCATGGGGGGGAATTGGGGGCAGGGGGCAGGAGCGCTGTGGCCCATCCGCTGCTTTTCCTGGCTACTCACGCGTATGTGTGGTAGCCGGAAAAAGCGGCGGAACAGTCCACAAGCCTGCGGTCCCGGCTTCAGGCTGGGACTGCGGAAAAAAACAGACTAAATGGGGTTTCATTTACCCCGCGCCCAGGGAGTTTTCACCCCTGCCTGACCTCGGGATCCCATTTGCGTCATCTGGATGCACAGGGGTGAGCCCGGAGCGAGCACTGGGCTAAACCTCCGTCTAGCAAGGCCCTAAATGTATGTAGTATATACATGTGATAGAAGAAAGCTGCAGGTGCCCTGCCGTCTTTTAAATCTGTTCACTCTAGTATAGCTCCTGCAGCTTTAACTGTTGTGATGAAGTTGGAATTTTACCAGGTTCCCCATACATACAAATGACACCTGCTGGAATTCCCTTTTCTATGCAACTGTTAAAGATACAGGAGCCCTGTCCTCCTTTTCATATGGTCACCCTAACAATGGAACCAGTTACCTAGGGAGGTTGTGGGCTCTCCCGCACTAGAGGCCTTCAAGAGGCAGCTGGACAAGCATCTGTCAGGGATGCTTTAGGGTGGATTCCTGCATTGAGCAGGGGGTTGGACTCGATGGCCTTGTAGGCCCCTTCCAACTCTGCTATTCTATGATTCTATGGTTCTATGAAATGCTAAGCACATGAATGAAAGTTACCAGGGATATGCATGTGAGAGGCAATAGTCCTTGTATTCCCAGCATCGAAGATATGGGTGCTGATGCAGATGTAGCCAAAATGGAACCACCCCAACGCAAGAGGGTGATATGAACAGGCTTGGGAGAACCCTGAAGAAGTACAGAAAAACTTTAGGAATAAATCCCTAATTGAGGGGGACCCGAAAAACAGCCCCTCAGTAGCTCCTGAGCTCACTTAAACACTTAGCTAGAGCTTTCTAAAATACATATTTTTTATTTTTTAAAGCCAATTTTTCACAGCATGGGGCTGGAATATCTGTGAGAGCGGGCTAAATGCCACCACCTCATGGCTACAGCCCATGAAGGGGGGGACCCCTCCCCCCAACATTCTTCATGCCAGATGTGATGTTTGCAAAGTTTTTACAGTTTGGCAGAGATGTTACCATATGACTTTGATTCATTTTGTTAGTGTTCGGGTACATGAAGAAGACAGTAAGTGGGAAGAAAGAATGCAAGATTTTTATTGGACATAAAAAAATGATTTCCTTTTTAATATATATTTTTTTCTAGTAGAAATATTCACATGGACATTTATGTTCTGAGTGCTACTATCTTACATGTCCATATTTCATAGAATCATAGACTAGTAGAGTTGGAAGGGGCCTACAAGGCCATCGAGTCCAACCCCCTGCTCAATGCAGGAATCCACCCAAAAGCATCCCTGACAGATGGCCGTCCAGCTGCCTCTTGAAGGCCTTGAGTATACGAGAGCCCACGACTTCCCTAGGTCTTTGGTTCCATTGTTGTACTGCTCTAACAGTCAGGACGTTTTTCCTGATGTCCAGCCGGAATCTGGCTTCCTTTAACTTGAGCCCGTTATTCCGTGTCCTGCACTCTGGGAAGATCGAGAAGAGATCCTGGCCCTCCTCTGTGTGACGACCTTTCAAGTATTTGAAGAGTGCTCTCATGTCTCCCCTCAGTCTTCTCTTCTCCAGGCTAAACAGGCCCAGTTCTTTCAGTCTTTACTCATAAGGCTTTGGTTCCAGAACCCTGATCATGGTCCAAAGGTCAACGCCAGGAAGCTGCTTTTAAAAACCCACCCATGAAATAAAACCATGTAACGAAATAACTTTTCTTGTAGTGTACTAATTCAGATTGCCGGTTGGGGTGACAGTTTGAATATTTGAATGTTCCCTTCTGGGGCGGGGGGGGGGGGGGGCGGGAAACACCCTTCACATACAAAAGAGCATAGCAGGAACAAGAAGCAAAATCTAGTCTAGTAAAACCTTCTCCTCTGATGCTAGGTGCAGGTAGGGTTGTCATCTTGTGTAGTCTGAATGTAGTCTGACCAGGAAAAGCGGTAGTTTTCTGTATATCAGCGATGCAGAATTTCAGGCTGAGCTCCCCAATCCGGCCTGCCTGGGGACCCAATTTGCCCCTCCAGGGTCACCAAAATGGCCACACACCCTTCCTCAACCCCACCTCATTTTCCCCAACCAGTGATTATTTTGTGGAGACCCAGGTTTTGTGCAGTTTCCTGCAGCCATTCTAAAAGGCTGAAATAAGAACCTAAGAAGAGCCCTGATGCTGGATCAGACCAAGGGTCCATTGCTCTTTTCACACAGTGGTCAAACAGTTGTCAACTAGGGACTAGGAACTCATCAGCACCAACAGCACCCTCCCACTCATGTTCCCCAGCAACTGGTGCACCCAGGCTTACTGCTTTGGATACTGGAGGTAGCATACAACCATCAGGGCTAGTAGCTATAGCCTTCTCCAGGAATTTATCCAACCCCCTTTTAAAGCCATCGAAGTTAGTGGCCATCACTACATCTTGTGGTAGTGAGTTCCATAGTGAAGAAGTCCTTCCTTTTATTTGTCCTGGATTTCCCAACAACCAGTTTCATGGGATGACCCCATTGGGTTCTAGTATTTTGAGAGGGGGAGAAAAACGTCTCCCTATCTACGTTCTCCACACCATGCTTCATTTTGTACACCTCTCCTAAAGCTGGGTTATGGCAGTAAGAGTTTGAAGCTAAACTAAGCGGGCATTTTTGGCCTTGCCTCTTTTGCCACATTTTAAGAAGGGCGCTGACAAACTGAAGCATTTCCAAAGCAAGGTGAGGGGTCTGAAAAACCCAGGCCTTATCTACACTACTGCTTTATAGCAGTATTGAAGTGCAATGACAACTGTTGGGGCCCATTGACACATCCCATATACCTCTTCCATACCACTTTCATGCCACTATATCCTGCTTGGTGTGGCTCCTGCCTCTTATATACCACTTCCATACTACTTTTACAGTGCAATATCCTGCTTGGTGTAGTTTAAAGCCCAGTCTTCTGAGAAATGATCAAAAAAGTTGAGCATGTTTAGCTTGGAAAAGAGAAGATTTAGGTGGAACATTATTATTATTATTATTTATTTATATAGCACCATCAATGTACATGATAGCGGTGTTCAAATATATGAAGAGCAGAAGATGGAGCAGATGTGTTCTCTGTTGCTCCTGAGGGCACCAAGGGGTGGAAGTTGTAAGGAAGCCAATTTTGGTTACACATTAAGGGAGCTGTTAGACATTAGAGCTTTTAGACAGTAGGCCGGGTTGCCTCTGGAGGTGGCAGGATCTCCTTTGCTGGAGGTGTATCAGGAAAGATTGGATAGCTGTCTCTCCCATGGATCCTGTAGATGCAGATTCCTGAATTACATATCCTGCATTGAACCTGAGAACCTAAGAAGAGCCCTGCTGGATCAGACCAAGGGTCTATCTGGTGCAGCATTCTTTTTACACAGGCGCCAACCAGCTGTTGACTAGATAAGCTCCAAGATCCCTTCCAAATCAATGAGTCTATTAAATTTCAAAAAATCAGGAAAAACTTTCTGACTGTTAGAGCAGTACTACAATGGAACCAATGACCTAGGGAGGACATGGGCTCTCCTATACTTGGGGCCTTCAAGAGGCAGCTGGACAACCATCTGTCAGGGATGCTTTAGGGTGGATTCCTGCATTGAGCAAGGAGGTTGGACTCAATGGTCTTATAGGCCCCTTCCAACTCTACTATTCTGTGATTATGTAAAAATACCAGCTAGATACTAACCTTGAATAGTTCCCCCCTCCATCTCCTCTTGGTGATCAAAATTTATGCTTCTCAGTTTCCCCAAGCCAAGTCATACTTGTTAATTCCAAATCCGATCTGGCTGAGATGCTGGGGCAAAATAGAAAATATTTATTCAAATAACATGGCTTTTCGTTCTTTCTTTCTTTCTTTCTTTCTTTCTTTTTTTCTTTCTTTCTTTCTTTCTTTCTTTTTAAAGGGAGTTATTCACACTTTCCATAATACATCCTAAAGCAAAAACAAGCTTATTCTAACCATGGGCCTTATTCAGGCTTCTCTTTGTATGAGAGCTTCTATCCATGCAAAACAGGCGATAGTCAAGGGGAGGGAAAAAGCACAGGGTTGACATGCCAACTGAGGTTTGGTTGAAAACAAAGTTTTAAAAATTGAAATTTGACATCCCTGGTGAAAATTTTGTTTTGGAAAGAAAGTCCAGGGCATCATAAACGCTCACCCCCTGCCCTCAAACTGCAGCTTTAGTCATCCTTGGTGCCTGGCAATACTGGAACCAGTTGGTTACCCGTGAACCCAGTTTCCAGAATAAAATCAAATGCGATGACAGGTTTAACTTAACTAACTGTGTTTATTGAAACATTTGAAGTGTTACATCTTTTATCTTGACAAAACTTCCTTAAATGCAGTGTTCTTGGTGCAAACTCCCGGGCAATCACTGTAATGTCCTTGTTCAGGTTTCTATTGACGACTTGAACCTTGAGGTTTTGCCAATGAGCACACACGATTCATGGCTACCTAGAGTTGTCCATGGCAGAAGACAAGTGTAGGCAGATAGGTCCACAGTCTGCCCCTGGCTCTTGTTGATGCTAATGGCAAAGGCCAGATGAATGGGGAACTGGCGACACTTGAATTGGAAGGGAAGAGATGAGTCGGAAGGTGAAAGGCCCTAGGGTGACCATATGGAAAGGAGGACAGGGCTCTTGTATCTTTAACAGTTGTATAGAAATGGGAATTTTATCAGGTGTCATTTGTGTGCACGCAGCACCTGGTGGAATTCCCTCTTCATCACAGCAGTTAAAGCTGCAGGAGCTCTGCACACTGTTGTATCTGGTTAAGAGGGCAGGGCTCCTGCAGCTTTAATTGTTGTGACAAAGAGGGAATTTCACCCGGTGCTGCATGCATACAAATGACCTCTGCTGAAATTTCTTGTTCTATACAACTGTTAGAGATACATATGGTCACCCTAAATAAGGCCCAATTTTCCCCTATTCCAAATTAGGAGTTGTGAATGAGGGATTGGTTTATAATAGTGTAGCCCAGTATTACTATTGCAGATTATAGTCTGTTTTGGATACCCACCCACAAATCCCTCAAACAAAGCACTCCTCAGGTTGCAACAAGACTTTGCCCCCTCAGACTTCCTCCCAATCCAAATCCAGTACCCGTTGTATGGAGATGGTACACAAAACTAGAAAAAGCAGGATTTGGGGAGGGGCATATCTCATAGAATCATAGAATCATAGAATAGCAGAGTTGGAAGGGGCCTACAAGGCCATCGAGTCCAACCCCCTGCTCAATGCAGGAATCCACCCTAAAGCATCCCTGACAGATGGTTGTCCAGCTGCCTCTTGAAGGCCTCAAGGGTGGGAGAGCCCACAACCTCACCAGGCAACTGGTTCCATTGTCGTACTGCTCTAACAGTCAGGAAGTTTTTTCCTGATGTCCAGCTGGAGGAAGTTTTTCCTGATGTTACATAGGCCTTAGCTAGACCTAAGGATTATCCCAGGCAAATGGAGGGGTCGTCCCTTCCTGCTTCCGGGATCTCCTGTGTGTCATTTGGATGCACAGGGATGATCCTGGGATGTTCCCGGGATATAGGCCTAGTCTAGCTATGGCCTCAGTTGGAGTTACACCAAAATCCTGGATTTCTCCATTGTTTTCTATTGGGAAGCTCTCACCCCCTCCCCTGGGTGAGAAATCCCACCCCCAATCCTATTGAAGCTCAGGATGTGTATCACTCTACTTTCCCTCCCCACCTTATCTCTGAGGTTTCAGGTCTCTACTGGTGTTTACCAGATGTCTTTTCCTCCATGTATTCACCTATGAAACACTTTGGTTCCATAGGTGAATCCACTTTGGTATTGCATCCAGTTCTGGGCTCCACAATTCAAGAAGGCCGCAGACAAGCTGGAGCGTGTTCAGAGGAGGGCAACCAGGATGATCAGGGGTCTGGAAACAAAGCCCTATGAAGAGAGACTGAAAGAACTGGGCATGTTTAGCCTGGAGAAGAGAAGATTGAGGGGAGACATGATAGCACTCTTCAAATCCTTAAAAGGTTGTCACACAGAGGAGGGCCAGGATCTCTTCTCGATCCTCCCAGAGTGCAGGACACGGAAGAACGGTCTCAAGTTAAAGGAAGCCAGATTCCAGCTGGACATCAGGAAAAACTTCCTGACAGTTAGAGCAGTACGACAATGGAACCAGTGACCTAGGGAGGTTGTGGGCTCTCCCACACTAGAGGCCTTCAAGAGGCAGCTGGACGGCCATTTGTCAGGGATGTTTTAGGGTGGATTCCTGCATTGAGCAGGGGGCTGGACTCGATGGCCTTGTAGGCCCCTTCCAACCCCTTCCCCAAAGCCTCTCTTGGTACTTTGAGCCACAACAGTTTAATTTGTTCCATCGTGAGACTTTGCTTTGTCCATATCTGATGTAGGTACATTTGCATACCCAGTTGTTTCATCCATCTTTATTGAAAGACATTTATTGCTCTGCAGACCTCTTCGGTCTTTTATTGTAGACAGCTGCATGGTGTCCATTAGTTCCAGTGGGTTTAGCCACTATTTTGGTTGAGAAACATCCTGGGTATTTTATTTCGGTCGTGGCAAATTCGCTGTCCTTTTATTCAATTTCAGGTTCCTCGCTCAACACCTTTCTAGGGCTCACTTTAGCCCCTCCTAACGTTTTTGTCCAGCTTTTCCCATATGGCACCGTTGAAACCTTTAAACCATTGGAGCTAAAGGGATCTTGCATATATTCTTATAAACCCTAAACCTGCCAAATGCTTTAATGAATGTAGATGCCCTGGAACTTTTGCTAACCAGCTGAACTTGTCAAAATGTACAGCTGACATCAAGGCCCTGTAAACTAATTTATTGGCAATTCCATCTACAATAGTCAGATAAAAACATTATCTTTGCATTGCTTTGTTCACATCTTATTTTTCCGTCAGACATCACGCTGACAACAAAGGTCCGCATAGTTGAAGCAATGGTATTCCCCGTGGTAACCTATGGCTGCAAGAGCTGGACCAGAAGGAAGGTTGAGCGAAGGAAGATAGATGCTTTTGAACTGTGGTGTTGGAGGAAAATTCTGAGAGCGCCTTGGACTGCAAGAAGATCAAACCAGTCCATACTCCAGGAAATAAAGCCAGTCTGCTCACTTGAGGGAATGGTATTAAAGGCAAAACTGAAGTACTTTGGCCACATAATGAGAAGACAGGACACCCTGGAGAAGAGGCTGATGCTAGGGAAAGTGGAAGGCAAAAGGAAGAGGGGCCGACCAAGGGCAAGATGGAGGGATGATATTCTGGAGGTGACAGACTTGACCTTGGGGGAGTCAGGCGAACAGAAAGCTCTGGCGTGGGCTGGTCCATGAAGTCACAAAGAGTCGGAAGAGACTGAACAAATAAACAACAACTCCGACACATCTGAAGAGAAGTCTGCAAGAGGTTCTTTGAGCACCGGGGTGAAACTCCACCTAGGCCTGAAACCTGTATCAGGGACAGGCCCGTATCTGACTGCTCTCGGACACAGTTCCGCCTTGACCTGCGCCCTTTGACCTTTTCCCTTTTAGGCCCCCATTGGCAGTGGGGGTGGGGAGAAACACGGCCCCCATTAGAGTGAGGGGGAAAATACACAATTTCCCTTGCCTTGGGGAAATCACGTTTCCTAGGGTGACCATATGGAAAGGAGGACAGGGCTCCTGTATCTTTAACAGTTGTATAGAAAAGGGAATTTCAGTAGGTGGAGAACCTGGTGAAATAGATGGAGAACCTGGTGAAATTCCCTCTTCATCACAATGGTTAAAGCTGCAGGAGCCCTGCCCTCTTGACTAGATACAAAAGAGGGCAGGGCTCCTGCAGCTTTAACTGTGGTGATGAAGAGGGAATTTCACCAGGTGCTGCCTGCGTACAAATGACACCTGCTGAAATTCCCTTTTCTATACAACTGTTAAAGATGCAGGAGCCCTGTCCTCCTTTCCATAGGGTCACAATAGTGTTTCTACCCTCTTAACCTTGCATTAAGAGGGCCTTTAAGGCCCCTATTGGCACATGGGTGGGTTCGGGGTGGGGGGGAGGCAAAACACACTTTCTGGGGGCTCCTGAATATACACTCTGCCGAGGGGTTGGGAGACTTGCAGTTTCCTGAGCACCCGGCAAGCCTGACTCCTCGGAACAGGACTAAACAAGCAGGCCTCAACAACCTCTCAAGGGTAGCAGGCCCCTGTCATGAGTTCTCTATTTCCTAGGTTCTTTTGCCTTGATGGTCACCTCCATACAATTCACTTCCTTTTGAATGTTATCCCTTAGTGCTGCTGCTGAAACCTTCTAACGTAGGGTGACCCTATGGAAAGGAGGACAGGGCTCCTGTATCTTTAACAGTTGTATTGAAAAGGGAATTTCAGCAGGTGTCCTTTGTATATATGGGGAACATGGTGAAAGTTTTATTTTATTTTATTTTATTTATTTTTATTTATTTATTTATTACATTTCTATACCGCCCAATAGCCGAAGCTCTCTGGGCAGTTCATAAAAGTTCCTCTTCATCACAACAGTTAAAACTGCAGGTGCCCTGCCCTCTTTTAAATCTGGTCACTCTAGTATAGCTCCTGCAGCTTCAACTGTTGTGATGAAGAGGAAATTTCACCAGCTTCTCCATATATACAAATGACACCTGCTGGAATTCCCTTTTCTATGCAACTGTTAAAGATACAGGAGCCCGGTCCACCTTTTCATAGGGTCACCCTATCTAACGTCTAAGGTGGTCGGGGTATATTTACTTTCATGAAGGATTGCTCTAGTAAGCAACCTAGGCTTTGAAACACATCTTTCCAATTTATATCAACATTCCTTTGATCTTCTGGCTTCTTCTTCTTAGATTAACTCTTTGTGTGAAATTAAAAAATAATAATACTCCGAGCTTAGTTCCAGAACAGCTTGTACCGTCCAGAATGCTGGACTAGACAGACCCTTGGTGTGATTCAGCAAGGCCCTTTTTATGTTCTTATGCACATAAAAAGTAAGTTGACTAGCTGGAATTCCTTCTTATTAAGGGTAATGTTGGTTAGAGGAGAAGGCTACAGAGCTGCACGTCGCCTTGGCTAAGGCAGTTCCACATTTCCTGATAATCCAAGCCACAGACCTCTTAGGTTGCTGGTTCCTTGTCAATTTAGGGACTTGATAATTTTGGTTACCAAGTTAGGTTTTGGATTGGTTGTCTGTGGCCCAGAGTTGACAAGTACTTCATGTTCCTATTTGGGCCCTACCAGCATTGAAGAAGATTCCATTGAGCAGGGGGTTGGACTCGATGGCCTTGTAGGTCCCTTCCAACTCTGCTAGGGTGACCATATGACTGGATTTGCCCGGATTTGCCCGGGTTTTTGATGACAAATCCGGGAGGGGGAGGGAAAATCCGGATTTTTTTCCCCAGAGCAGCTCTAATGGGAATTAACAAAAATGCTTATAACTCCGTCATTTTTAAAGATAAAGTAATGAAACTTGGCACGATGGTAGCTCTTAGGAAAGGCTTTAGTCATACCAAATTTGAAACATATAAATAATTTTAACATGGCGACCATGTTGTCCTCCTTTTTGGCTTCCAAAATATGGTCGCCCTAAACTATGCTATTCTATGATTCTATGAGGAAGGGAGAATTAAGATGGATGCTTGGTAATCACTAAGGTCTTTTCTTTTAAAGAGCTGTTAATGAAAAGACTGATTTTGTTCCTCAAACTATCTTGCTCCCTTGTCCCCAGTTAATGTGGTGTTCAGCACATTCCATTCCAAAGTAAAGTAATATTCCGGCTTGGTGGTAATGCATTTCACTGGTCAAAACACTGTGTGGGAGAGCAACGTTCCACACACACTGCACTGTTCCCTTTCTCGCCATGTATATTTGGTTTGGATGCTATCTGTTGATACAGTAGGCTAGATTCGGCTTCTGCAAGATTCTTGGGAAAGGCTGTTGGGTAACTGAGGAACTTCCTAGAAATCTGGACCTATAGATCTGCTTAAAGCAGTTTCCCCCTCCCCCAAATGGTGGGGTGGATTCCCTTTCAGGGGTACAGAACACCTGGATGGAGTATGTGATCCAAGGAAGTATTTGATCCCGAATCACATCGTGACTTCATACCCTCAAAATCCAAGACTTGGGTAGAATCATAGAATAATAGAATAGTAGAGTTGGAAGGGGCCTATAAGGCCATCTAGTCCAACCCCCTGCTCAATGCAGGAATCCACCCTACAGCATCCCTGACAGATGGTTGTCCGGCTGCCTCTTGAAGGCCTCTAGTGTGGGAGAGCCCACCACCTCCCTAGGTAACTGGTTCCATTGTCATACTGCTCTAACAGTCAGGACGTTTTTCCTGCTGTCCAGCCGGGTAGGTTGAATATATCTGGCAGAGAACCCTAAATGATTCCAATTGGGTTTATGGGCACCACCATCACTGTCCCATCATCCCAACATGATTTGGGATTAGGAGTGGTAAAGAAGAGCTCTGGCTCCATTCCAGTGAAGTTTCCTTTTGTCTGGTCTCCAGAGGGGATCAGAGACGCCAATGTTGGATGAGAGCGTCATTAGAAGGGGGGAAATCGTATTTCCTTACCGTCACTTTCCCCCTCCACTTTTGCCCTATAACACTTCCTTTTCCTTCACACAGGGATGAAAGAGGAAGTAATCAGTGACCACATGGCTCATTCAGTGGGCATCTTTATCACGCTGCTATTCCTGCACACAGCAGGAAAATTGCAGCACAGTGGCCATCCAGCCATCGGTCAGGGACCAACAATCAGGACATGGTGCAACAATACCCTCCCACCCATGTTCCCCAGCAACTGGTGCACACAGGCTTACTGTCTCAAATACTGGAGATACCACACAACCATCAGGGCTGGTAGCCATTGATAGCCTTCGCCTCCAGGAATTTATCCAACCCCCTTTTAAAGCCATCTAAATTGGTGGCCATCACTGCATCCTGTAGTAGTGAGTTCCATAAATTAACTATGCATGGTGTGAAGAAGTCCTTCCTTTTATTTGTCCTGAATCTCCCACCGATCAGCTCCATGGGATGTTGTTAACTTGAGTAGCGGGGGAACAAATGCTATGCTAGGCCCCCAAAACCACACCAATATCTTGAGAGCTGCTTTGAATCTGTTTTGGGCAGCCAAGGGCATCATTTCACATTGGGAGGGGGTCGGACAAGGATTTTGGTAAGAGAGAAGGAAATTTCACGGTGAGCTTCAAAGGCCTTGAATGTATTCAGGATTAAATTGCAAAGAAAACCGCAAGCCTGTGTTTTTCAAGAGCAGTTGCTGTGGTTATTTTTTGTACCCTGTAAAAAAGAAGAAAGAGGGAAAGGAAAGAAAGAAAGAAAGAAAGAAAGAAAGAAAGAAAGAAAGAAAGAAAGAAAGAAGCAGGAAAATATGAGCTTCTGAAGAAAAATCATATGTGGTCTGAAATGTAAGATGTGGGCAGGGGGCATGAATGCTCCCCCCACAGTCTTCTTTCAATGGCACATGACCACCAGTTGTTTCTGGCTCCCTAATGGGAGGCTTGGCGTGTCTCTGCAACCTGCAATGAAGTTCCCTTTTTTGGACCCACTCTAAGGCAGCCTTCTCCAATCTGGTGTCCTCCAGATGTGTTGAATTTAGGAATGTCAGAGTAATTCGCAACGGAACCAAATGAGTTTGGATTTTTATGAGTTTGACCCATGGATTCTGCAGCAGGCTGGTTCTCCCTGACCAAGCAGATTCAGCAGACTTGTGGAACTACTACTTCTTCTTCTTCTTCTTCTTCTTCTTCTTCTTCTTCTTCTTCTTCTTCTTCTTCTTCTTCTTCTTCTTCTTCTTCTTCTTCTTCTTCTTCTCCTCCTCCTCCTCCTCCTCCTCCTCCTCCTCCTCCTCCTCCTCCTCCTCTTCTTCTTAAAAGGTTGTCACACAGAGGAGGGCCAGGATCTCTTCTCGATCCTCCCAGAGTGCAGGACACGGAATAATGGGCTCAAGTTAAAGGAAGCCAGATTCCAGCTGGACATCAGGAAAAACTTCCTGACTGTTAGAGCAGTATGACAATGGAATCAGTTACTTAGGGAGGTTGTGGGCTCTCCCACACTAGAGGCCTTCAAGAGGCAGCTGGACAAGCATCTGTCGGGGATGCTTTAGGGTGGATTCCTGCACTGAGCAGGGGGTTGGACTCGATGGCCTTGTAGGCCCCTTCCAACTCTGCTATTCTATGATTCTATGATTCTTCAACTTTCAGGTATTTTGCACAAATTTCCTTGTAGACAAATATCTCGCCAATCCCCCAATAGGCTAAAACATGAAGATGCCCATTTGGGGGTTTTGTGCAATTTCACACATGTAAATTACCACAAATTCACATTTGCACAAATTCACATTGGCACGAATTCGGAAACAAAAAGAAACCGGATTGCGTTGATGGGCGAACGATGGAGAGAAAGGCGCCTGAGAAATCGCGAAACATGAAATGGTTTTTACACAATCCATACATCCCTAGTTGAACTACTGCCCCCACCAATCTCAGCCCGCATGATCTGTAAGTCCAAAACACCTGGAAGGCTCTAGGTTGGATTAGGCCGGTCTATGCATTGTACACGGTGATGGAGAAGAATTCGGAACTGGGCAATTTCTGAATGCTATTGAAAACCAGGGTGGTGTTGTGGTTAGAATGTTGAGGTGGATCTACACTAGTCTTATAATGTTATTTCTGTCCATTTCTAACGTTGTTATCTGTTTCGTTTTTTAACATCACGGGGCACACTCGGGGAATTTAGCGATACTTCCCTTTAGCTTTGACGGTATTCATTCATTATAGCAGGGCACACTGTTTGGTCTATCATTGTAGCTGTTCTGCCTCTTCTCTGTGATTAGCAG
Organism: Elgaria multicarinata webbii; assembly: GCF_023053635.1. Classification (NCBI taxonomy): domain Eukaryota; kingdom Metazoa; phylum Chordata; class Lepidosauria; order Squamata; family Anguidae; genus Elgaria; species Elgaria multicarinata. Next base: position 135,434,627 of record NC_086175.1, read on the forward strand.
AGCTGCTCTGTTTGCTCCGCCCACTTCCTGTTCTCCTTCCTACACGAGGCAAAACTCTGCTAGAGCAGTTGCTAAAGGCGGGTAATGGAAGTGGAAACGCCCCCAGGGAAGCAATTGGCTGTTCAACTCACTTTGAAATTTCCAGAGAAGAACTAATGACAATAGAACGGGGCACATGCAATCAATATAAGCGCTACTACTGAGCAACAACGAAAGGGGACAACGAAATAAAACCGGTAAGTACAACTCATTAACAACGTTAGATACACAGGGTCATGTGATGCTGTGCATCACAGTAACCCATTCATAACGTTAGAATACCAGTGGTGTAGATTCCCACCTGGACTGGGGCTTGGGCGACGATCCGGGTTTTAGCCCCCACTCGGCCATGAAGCTCATTGCATGACTTTGGACCAGTCACTGTGGGCCTCGCTAGACCTACCCGTTAATGCGGAGAGGAGAAGGAGCGAGGCCGCGCTGCAGCTAGCGCGGGCTGTCGCCCTTTTCTACACGTAAGACACGACGGGGAAAGGAAAGCCCCGTCGCGTCCTGCATTTCAAAAAAACCTTAAAGGGCCATGTGCACAGGAGCGCACCAACAAAAAGGTAAGTCCTTGTTTTTTAAAAAAAGGGTTCCCCACTCCCCCCTGCTGCCGATTTACCCCCCAATGTATGATGCCCCTTGCTTGCCCCCCTCGCTCTCTCACCCATCCGTCTGCTCACCCTCCCACTCACCCCCTTGCTCGTTCGCCCCGCTCGCCCGCGCGCTCCTCGCTCGCCCGTCCACCCCCCGCTCGCCATGTCCACCCCCCACTTGCCATGTCCACCCCCCTGCTCGCCCGTCCACCCCCCGCTCGCCATGTCCACCCCCTGCTTGCCATGTCCACTCCCTGCTCGCCCGTCCACCCCCCGCTCGCCATGTCCATCCCCCGCTTGCCATGTCCACCCCCCTGCTCGCCCGTCCACCCCCCGCTCGCCATGTCCACCCCCCGCTTGCCATGTCCACTCCCTGCTCGCCCGTCCACCCCCCGCTCGCCATGTCCACCCCCCGCTTGCCATGTCCACCCCCCTGCTCGCCCGTCCACCCCCCGCTCGTCATGTCCACCCCCCGCTTGCCATGTCCACCCCCTGCTCCCCCCGTCCACTCCCCGCTCGCCATGTCCACCCCACGCTTGCCATGTCCACCCCCCGCTTGCCATGTCCACCCCCCGCTTGCCATGTCCACCCTCCTGCTCACCTGTCCACCCCCCACTCGCTCACCCACTCGCCATGTCCGATGCCCCCTCCGCCCCCCGTCTGTGATCTCCCCCCTCCCCAGCCCAATGGGGACAGTGCGGAGCGCTGGGCACAGTGCATGGCTTCTCATGGCTACTCACGAGTAAGCGAGCAGCTGGGAAAAGCTACGGAACTAACTAGACCTTCTGAGCCCGGGGCTGCAGAAAAACTGGGCCATAAGCGGATCCGGTTATCCCGGGTCAAGGGAGGGTTTAGCCCGGCCTGACCCCGGGATCCCCTGTGTGTCATCTGCATGCACAGCAGGGAGCCTGGGCCTTGCTAAGCCTGGGCTAAGCCCTCGCCTAGCAATGGCCTGACTCAGCCAGGCCTACCTCACAGGGATGTTGTGAAGATAAAATGGAGAGGAGGAGGGCCCTGTACACTGCCTTACATTCTGTCATGTCTAGCCGTGCTCTCCCTGGGTTGGAAGAAGGTGTTTCAAGTGATCCATCAGAATCAGACTCTGAAGTAGAGGAGTCGGCGTCAGAAACAGGCCAGCCTGTTCCAGTGGGGGAGACAGCTCTCACAGGCTCTTCACCAGCTGGGAGGGAACCCTCTCCAGAGCTTAACTTGTCAAGGGCAAACAATACATAGTCAGTGGGAAGCCAACATTCTTCCGAAGTGGAAAGCACAGAGAGGCTAGCTAATCCTAGAATACATCGCAGACTAAAAAGAGCAGAGCAAAAAGAAGACAAGAGAAAGTCAACCCGGCTGGTGTCTCGTCAGATGCTGCATCAGAACTAATCTCTCTGAAGTTAATGCATCTTGGGAAAAGACTTCCCATTCTTCTTCTTGAATGGACAATTGTCTCGCTTTGTTTCCATAGTTTTGCCTAAGAAAAAGTTCCTAGAGATTAGATTCTTTTCAGGAGGGAAGAGATGTTTATTGCTTGAATAAAGCTTTATAGATTAATTAGCAAACCTCGCTATTGTCTCCCAAGAAGGCAGGAGGTTTTGAGAAACATGACACATTCCTTGCAAAAAGGTGGGATATAAACGTAATCAATAAAAAGCCACCAAATAAATACCTCCCTTCCTAAGCAAATGTACCTTTATGAATGAGGGACTGATGTCCGAGATGCTTGCTAGAGACAAGAGAGGTTTTGTAGACTTCATCCTTAACTAGCTTGGATGCTCTTGAGCATGTCAGGAGTGCCATTTCCCGCTGGGGTGAATGAGACTTGTGATTTCCTCTACCTCCTGATTGATGGGAGTTTAAATTCAGAACCCGGGGTTGGGAAAGAAACAGCCAATGCCTTTCTTTTCAAAAGAAATGCTGGTTTGCCAAACTGAATTCCCATTCAAGAGGACTGTGCCCATCGCTAATTGCGCTGCTGTTTCTTTTCCAGGCTGCTTTGACGTTCTGGTGTGGCATTTCTCGTTTGTTTTTTGGCTTGTAAAGATGAAACTTGCATAAGAATCTGCTTTGCAGTGGGACTGAACAAGGGGTGAGGGGATTTGAGGGGCGGGGGCTTGACAAAATGCTTCCAGGGGAATTTGCCCCTGGAAATGTTTACACTCAAGGCTGTTTTGGGACGGTGGTTCTACGGGAATGAAAAAACACAGAAGACCACAAAGCAAAACCCAGCTCCAAAGGAAAAATGCACAGTGTAAACACAAGCCCAGATTCTGGGTATCTTTATCTTGCTGTCATTTGCTTGCTCAGTTGACTATGTCAAACCCTAAGCTAGTCTAGGAAGAGAAATTGTGGAACTACAGGCAGGCCAAAATTATAACGAGGATTTTTCATCCTCCCGACGAAACGTAACATCTTGTCCTTTTCTAAAACGCTCGACAATGTTGAACCGTTTAGAGATTTTATTATATTAAGCGGTAGATAGGTTTTACGGGCAAAGACATCAATACGTAAAGTGATTTTCACTGTAGATCCAAAGGGCATGAAATATTAAAATGGCAATCCAGGAGAAAATGAAAGTTATTGTGGTATAGTTTAGATTAGGGCTGTGCTCCACTTCGGTTCGGTTCTTAGTGAAGCGGCCTGATTCACCTCCGACAAAGGCGGAGGCGGATCAGGTCGGGGGAGCTGCGGATCGAGACAAAGCGGATCCTTCACCTTGATCTGGAGCTCCAAAAAAAGAAAAGGTAAGTGTGGCGGGAGGTGGTCTTACTTGGTGGCGCCGCAGTCCATGCGGTGACAGCTGCAGAGCCAAGTAAGGGGGCAGGGGGGCTTACCTGCCTCTGTCGCGGTCCGGGGGTGGCTTCAACTGAGGCCAAGACCTCAGTTGAAGCCGCCGGCGGACCGTGATGGAGGCAGGTAAGTGGTGAGATCGGATCGGAGCATAGGTGGATCGGGGCAGGGCGGAGCGGACCCAATCCGGAAGTTGCGGATCAGGATCCAGAGCGGATCGGGGAGTCAGTGCACAGCCCTAGGTTAGATGGTGATCTACCTGGTAAGAATTAAACAAGCTGGCAGTCACAGGGCACTGTAACAGTTTCACATTCAACTTGGAGGCTTTGTTGAAGGGTGGATTAGAAATCAAATCAATCAATCAATCAATAAATAAGTGCCTTTTTCCAACAAATGCTCTGGAGTGTCATGACTTAGGCCTCATCTACACCTTGAGGCCTTCCAGGGAGGGGGAGGAGGATCCCAGACTTACCTGCTTCTGGGATCGTCCTCCGGCATCTAAAGCCAGCGCGTTGTCCCAGAAATCAAGCGGGACATTGTGGTGCAGTGTGTGTCTTTTTTTGAAGGAGGAGCCCGTCGCGCAAATGCGCAGCCCCGATCCTCCGCAAAAAAGTAAGTAAAACAACAACAAGTTACTCCATGCAGCTCCAGTCCCACTTTTATTTATTTATTTATTTATTTATTACATTTATATCTCACCTTTTTCCCTCCAAGGAACCCAAGGCAGCATACATAATCTTCCTCTTCTCCATGTTATCCTCACAATATACAAACTGCGCCCAGAATCGGACTCAAAGAGTACTTATCAATGGAACCTTCGCAAACTGGGGAGAGGCAACGAGTGGGGTGCCGCAGGGCTCAGTCCTGGGCCCAGTGCTCTTCAACATTTTTATGAATGATTTGGACAAGGAGGTGCAGGGAACGCTGATCAAATTTGCAGATGACACAAAATTGGGTGGGATAGCTAATGCCCTGGAAGACAGGAACAAACTTCAAAGTGATCTTGATAGGCTGGAGTGCTGGGCTGAAAAAAACAACAGGATGAAATTTAATAGGGATAAATGCCAAGTTCTACATTTAGGAAATAGAAACCAAAGGCACAGTTACAAGATGGGGGATACTTGGCTCAGCAATACTACAAACGAGAGGGATCTTGGAATTGTTGTAGATCACAAGCTGAATATGAGCCAACAGTGCGATATGGCTGCAAGAAAGGCAAATGCTATTTTGGACTGCATTAATAGAAGTATAGCTTCCAAATCACGTGAGGTACTGGTTCCTCTCTATTCAGCCCTGGTTAGGCCTCCTCTAGAGTATTGCGTTCAGTTCTGGGCTCCACAATTCAAGAAGGATGCAGACAAGCTGGAGCGTGTTCAGAGGAGGGCAACCAGGATGGTTAGGGGTCTGGAAACAAAGCCCTATGAAGAGAGACTGAAAGAACTGGGCATGTTTAGCCTGGAGAAGAGAAGATTGAGGGGAGACATGATAGCACTCTTCAAATACTTAAAAGGTTGTCACACAGAGGAGGGCCAGGATCTCTTCTCCATCCTCCCAGAGTGCAGGACACGGAATAACGGGCTCAAGTTAAAGAAAGCCAGATTCCAGCTGGACATCAGGAAAAACATCCTGACTGTTAGAGCAGTACGGCAATGGAATCAGTTACCTAGGGAGGTTGTGGGCTCTCCCACACTAGAGGCCTTCGAGAGGCAGCTGGACTATCATCTGTCAGGGATGCTTTAGGGTTTATTCCTGCATTGAGCAGGGGGTTGGACTCAATGGCCTTGTAGGCCCCTTCCAACTCTGCTATTCTATGATTCTATGATTCTATGATATACCAACTGCACCCTTATCTGGGCAGAGTTAGCCTAGCTACAGTTATCCATGCTCTGATAACCTCTCGTTTGGATTACTGCAATGCGTTATACGTGGGGCTGCCTTTGAAAACGGTCCGGAAACTTCAGCTGGTACAAAACAGGGCAGCACAGTTACTAACAGGGACTGGCTGACGAGACCACATCACACCAGTCCTTTTACAACTTCATTGGCTGCCAGTCCAGGTCCGGGCCCGATTCAAAGTGCTGGTATTAACATTTAAAGCCCTAAATGGCTTGGGGCCAGGCTATCTGAAGGAACGCCTCCTCCCATATTTACCTGCCCAGACCCTAAGGTCATCCTCAGGGGTCCTTCTCCGCGAGCCCCTGCCAAAGGAAGTGAGGCAGGTGGCTACTAGGAGGAGGGCCTTCTCTGCTGTGGCACCCCAGCTGTGGAATGAGCTCCTTAAGGAGGTTCGCTTGGCACCTACATTATATGCTTTTAGACACCAGGCGAAGGCCTTTTTATTCTCCCAGCATTTTAACAGCCTATAAATAAATTTTAACTTGGTGTTTAAAATTTGTAATTTTGCATTGCTGCTGTTTTTATCTGGTTGAGCTTTTATATTGTATTTTATAGTATGGGTTTATACTGTTGTTTTATACTTTGACTGTTTTTAATTTTTGCGAACCGCCCAGAGAGCTCCGGCTATTGGGCGGTATAGAAATGTAATTAATTAATTAATAATAAATAAATAAATAAATAAACAACAACCCTGTGAGGTAGGCTGGGCTGAGAGTCTGTGACCGGCCCAAAGTCACCCAGTGGGTTTCCGTGGCTGAGTGGGGACTAGAACCCGGATCTCCCGACTCCCAGTCCGACACTTTAGCCACTGCACTACACTGGCTCTTTGAAGAGCCCTGCTACTCATGGGGAGGAGGGAGGACCCAGGGAACCCGCGCCACACCGCCCATGGTCCTCAGGGTTGTCCTGGGACCATGGAAAAAATTGGGAAAACTGCGGTCCTGGTTATCCTGGGACAACTGAGAAGACATCTCTGGTTGACCCTGGTATCCCCTGTGCATCATTTGGATGCACAGGGATGACCTCAAGCTGACCCTGGGATGACTGTCTGGTGTAAATTAAGCCATAGTGTTGTTTCAAAGAACGTTTGTGTGTGTGGGGAGGCGGTGGTAGTCCTCACGAGCAATCACCAGGTTGAATCCAGAGTAAGTTACTGGGACTTGTTCCCATCGAAATCAATTGGACAACTTTGATCATGACTTGACATGAGTTTCATTGATTTTCGTGGGAAAGAAGGCCAACACACTTAGCCTGCATCCAACCCACCATTTTTTTATGGTGACCACCAGTGTGATTATTTCGTCTCAGAATGTCCCTCAAAATGATGCCGGGTCACCTAGCGTAAATCCTGGGTATTCTGTACAATGGTGGCCTCCAGCTAGAAGGAGTTGGGATGACTTGGGAGGATGTTCATGAGTTCAAAGGTCCCTCTTTGCCCGCCATCTAAGGATGGGTGAGAAATTTATTCATTTTGCATTTCAATGTGAACTTACCAAATTTGCACTTCCTGAACCTAAACATGAACCAGAACATAGTTTGGTGTCAAAATCCATACGTTTCCGAAATTTGCAATGCAAGGCAATGCAATAATAATTTTAAAAAAGGATAGGAAAATGTGCACAAAAATGCTCATATTTCAAATAAAATACACAGAAGAACTCTTCATTCAATGGGGGAAATACGTATGTTTGCAAAAGTGCGTACAAAAAGTATGTCCGTTTGCGAAAAAAATGTGGATTTTTAAAAATGCATGAAAGTTATAAAAATAATCGCAATCTGATGCTGAATTGGGATGGAAGGATTTAACACTGGGGGAAAAAATGAGGACCAGAGTCCTCAACTAACAGATTCACCCATCCTTTCTGAGATGTTGGCCAGCACTTTAAACTGAGCCCAGAAACAAATATACAGCCAATGCAGGTGAAGTACAGTCGGAGTAAATGATTAAGGGGCTGGAGTATCTCCCCTATGAAGGAAGGTTACATCAACTGGGATTGTTTTGCTTGGAGAAGAGGAGGCTAAGGGGAGACATGACAGAGGTGTACAAAATTATGCATGGTATGGAGAAGGTGGATAGGGAGACATTTTTCACTCTCCCTCAAAATACTAGAACCTAATGGGGTCATCCCATGAAGCTGATTGGTGGGAGATCCAGGACAAATAAAAAGAAGTACTTCGTCACGCAGTGCATAGTTAAATTATGGAACTCACTACCACAAGATGTAGTGATGGCCACCAATCTGGATGGCTTTAAAAGGGGGTTGGATAAATTCCTGGAGGAGAAGGCTATCAACGGCTACTAGCCCTGATGGTTGTTTGCTATCTCCAGTATTCATTGTGTCCTTTGTGTACCAGCTGCTGGGGAACATGGGTGGGAGGGTGCTGTTGCACCATGTCCTGCTCGTTAGTCCCTGGCCGATGGCTGGTGGGCCCCTGTGTGAACAGTGCTGGACTAGATGGACCCTTGGTCTGATCCAGCATCAGGGCGCTTCGTATGTTCTTATGCTACATCATTGAAGGACATATATCTGTTCCATTCTCGCTGCTTCACCTTGCCGAACAGGTGACGTGGACCACGTGCATACGAGGTAGCATGCAGGACAATTCTTCAGTGGCTTACTCTGATGTAGCCCCATTGAATATAATGAGCAATTCAAGGCTAAATGGGTTAAGGATTGCATCTTTAGGCAGACTGGGGTGTCTTTAACCTGGGACCTGATCCTGCCAGGAACTACACTAAACAGATTCAAAGATACCGATATGATTCATGTCCACTTGTTTGAAAGAATGATATAGTTAATTGATAGAAAATGGATGCAGAGAATAAAAGCAAAGTAATGTTAACCCCCTCTCTTTCAATTGGTAGATCGCAATCGCTGTTGTGATTGATGTTGATGTTGTGTTGATTCTCTGGATGCAACAGGTGTCGTCCCAGCACTGTTTTCCTGAGCAGATGAGAGCAAGTGGCAGGGCAATCTGCTGAGGATTTTATAGGCCTTGCTAGGGTGACCAGATGCGCCGGGAAACCCCGGAGACCTCCGGGAAAAGGGAGGTCTCCAGGGCAACTGGGACTGGGCCCCAATTCATGAGGAAAAAAGGCTGGAAGATGCAGGCAGCCTAGGTGGCTGGGCCCTGGGCCAGCAGCACCGCGGCCATCCTCCCACTGCTGCTGGCCCAGGCCCAGCCACCCAGGGTGTGCAGCGAACTGAGCCCTGCCCGTTGCCTCTCGTCGCACTGCTGACGACCGAGAAAAGCGCCAGTGCAACGAGAGGCAATGGGTGGGTCTCCATTTTCCCTAGGTGGCTGGGCCTGGGCCAGCAGCGAAAATGGAGACCCACCCATTGCCTCTCGTTGCACTGGCGCTTTTCTCGGTCGTCAGCAGTGCGACGAGAGGCAACGGGCAGGGCTCAGTTCGCTGCACACCCTGGGTGGCTGGGCCTGGGCCAGCAGCAGTGGGAGGATGGCCGCGGTGCTGCTGGCCCAGGGCCAGCCACCTGGGACGGACAGCAAAACCGGTTGGTGGGCACACTCCTTTGGGTGCTGGGCATGTTGGTGGGCACACCCCCTTGGGGCTGGACATGTTGGTGGGTCCGCCCCTTTGGGGGCGGCCATGTTGTCCTCCTTTTTGGTTTCCAAAATATGGTCAGCCTAGGCCCTTGTCTCAGTGAGCTAAATACTGTCACAAAGCACACACACAACTCCCTCCCTTTCACCAAGGAGGAGAAAAAATGGGCTTAATTTCTTGGCAGGAAAAAAAGTTTCTCACAGCAGAGAACGGAATATTCATATAGGAAGGAATGTACACACCTCACAAAACAACTACTGTGTTGTTAGTTGCAAACCATGTTTGCAACTAACAACTTTGTGAGTAGCAAAAAGCACTGACCTTCTCTGTACAGCTATGAGAACAAACTCTGACCTTGTAATACACATATGCTACTAGACGCTGCGTATGAGTCTGTGCAAGTCCACACCTGACTCCTCGCCATTTCACCGCAACCAAATCCAGTACCCTGGGTCATGGGGATGCCATTGTTTTGCATGAACCTGAGACTTACAGATTTATTTTTAAAATCCCCAATTGGTTTTGTATTCATCTTTATGTATTTGTTGAGTGAAAAGCATTCCTCGCAGCTGGTTAAGAGAGCAATCTGTACATCTTGCTCTCCCTGCACATTGTCCTATACAGAAAATAGTTCAGGAAGCCAAACAGGGGAGTAAGGAGACATCCCCTGGAGAAACCTTGGATTTCAATGGACCTGGAGGAAAGACGGTAATTTCAAGCAAATCCAGAGGAATTGACTTTAAGAATAACACGGCAGTTAGAAGCACAGCTGTGACTAAAATGCATTGTGGGTTTTACGAGCAAAGGCTGTTGAGAATAAAATCAGTGTCATCTCCTGGTCCCTGAGTTGTGTCAAAGAACCTGTACTGGAAATGAAAGTTAGGGGAGGTGTTCAGCATGGCTGTACTTAAAAAAAGAAATGTTCCAAATGGGACACTCTGAAGTAGGGTGGCCATATGAAAAGAGGACAGGGATCCCGTGTCTTTAACAGTTGTATTGAAAAGGGAATTTCAGCAGGTGTCATTTGTATGCATAGAATCATAGAATCATAGAATCGCAGAGTTGGAAGGGGCCTACAAGGCCATCGAGTCCAACCCCCTGCTCAATGCAGGAATTCACCCTAAAGCATCCCTGACAGATGGTTGTCCAGCTGCCTCTTGAAGGCCTCTAGTGTGGGAGAGTCTACAACCTCCCTAGGTAACTCATTCCATTGTCGTACTGCTCTAACAGTCAAGCAGCACCTGGTGAAATTCCCTCTTCATCACAACAGTTAAAGCTGCAGGAGCCCTGCCCTCTTTTAATTAGGTCACTCTAGTAGCTCCTGCAACTTTAACTGCTGTGATGAAGAGGGAATTTCAGCAGGTTCTCCATATATACAAGTGACACCTGCTGAAATTCACTTTTCTATGCCACTATTAAAGATACAGGAGCCCTGTCCTCCTTGTCATATGGTCACCCTACAATACACACAACCCATTTGGTTTCTGTGATCAGTTGAGCCTTAATCCTTTCTGTGTCCATTTTGTTTGAGCCATTTCTCCCCAATGTGGTGGTCCTCAGATGTGGTGGACTGCAATTCCCACCATCCCCAGCCAGCATGACCATTTGACACAATTGCCCCATCCACTGAGCTTAGAACATACAAGAACATACATTTCTGTAAACCGCCCAGAGAGCCCCGGCTATGGGAGCGGTATATAAGTGCAATAAATAAATAAATAAATAAATATAAATAAATAAGAAGAGCCCTGCTGGATCAGACCAATGGTCCATCTAGCCCAGCTTTCACACAATGGCCAATCAGCTGCCTGTAGGAAGTTCACAAACAGGACATGAGTGCAAAAGCACTCTCCCACCTATGTTCCCCAGCAATTTGAATACATAAGCATACTGCCTCTAATAATGGAGGTAGCATATAGCCATCAGGGCTAGTAGCCATTGATAGCCTTCTCCTCCAGGAATTCATCCAACCCCTTTTAAAGCCATCCAGATTGGTGGCCACCACTACATCTTGTGTTAGCCAATTCCATAATTTAAATCTGCACTGGGTGAAAAAGTCCTTCCTTTTACCTGTCCCGAATTTCAGGCAGGATTCTTTCAATCATCACCATCATCATCATCATCATCATCATCATCTATTTCTTACCCGCCTCTCCATTTTGATCGAGGCAGGGAACAACAGTAAATATAAAATACATAAAACTGAATTAAAACATAATATACATTGTTAAAACATCCTAAAAATATTCTAAAAACATCCTAAAATTCCACTGGATAGACCTGCCGGAAGAGATCAGTCTTGATAGCTTTCTTGAATGCTAAAAAGACTGTCAAGTTGATGAGTCTCCTCCGGCAGGCCATTCCACAGTCTGGGAGCAGCAGAAGAGAAGGTCTTCTGGGTAGTACCTGTCAGCCTAACTTTGACTGACTGAAGTAGATTCTTCCTAGAGGACCCGAATGTACGGGGTGGATTGTACGGGAGAAGGCGATCCCGCAGGTAGCCTGGACTCAAACCATGTAGGACTTTCCTTGCCCTACCTGGAGAAGCCTGGGGTTGAACCTGGGACCTTCTGCATGCCAAGCACATGCCCTATCACAATGAGCTACAGCCCTCACCTCCCTATCCACTTTCTCCACACTATACGTAACTTTGTACACCTCTATCATGGCTAGATCTACGCTACTGCTTTATAGTGGTATTGAAGTGCACTGATAACTTTCGGGGCACAGGATACATTCCTTACACCACTTTCATAGAGTTATTTCCTGCTTTTTATTCCACATTTGTAATGATTTGACACAAGGGATAGGTCTGGTCCACGTCTCCCTTCACTCACCTTTTTTTTCCTAAGCTAAGCAGACAAGCTGGAGCGTGTTCAGAGGAGGGCAACCAGGATGATCAGGGGTCTGGAAACAAAGCCCTATGAAGAGAGACTGAAAGAACTGGGCATGTTTAGCCTGGGGAAGAGAAGTTTTGGGGAGACATGATAGCCCTCTTCAAATACTTAAAAGGTTGTCACACAGAGCAGGGCCAGGATCTCTTCTCGATCCTCCCAGAGTGCAGGACACGGAATAACCGGCTGAAGTTACAGGAAGCCAGATTCCGGCTGGACATCAGGAAAAACTTCCTGACTGTTAGAGCAGTACGACAATGGAATCAGTTACCTAGGGAGGTTATGGGCTCTCCCACACTAGAGGCCTTCAAGAGGCAGCTGGACAACCATCTGTCAGGGATGCTTTAGGGTGGATTCCTGCATTGAGCAGGGGGTTGGACTCGATGGCCTTTTAGGCTCCTTCCAACTCTACTATTCTATGATTCTGTGATAAACAGTAGCAGATGTTGTTACCTTTGCTCGTAGGAGAATTGCTCCAGCCGCTTGATTGGGGTGACCCTATGAAAAGGAGGACAGGGCTCCTGCAGCTTTAATTGTTGTGATGAAGAGGGAATTTCACCAGGTGCTGCATGCATACAAATGACGCCTGATGAAATGCCCCTTTCTATGCCACTGTTATTTATTTATTTATTTATTTATTTATTTATTACATTTTTATACCGCCCAATAGCCGAAGCTCTCTGGGCGGTTCACAAAAATTAAAACCATCATAAAACAACCAACAGGTTAAAAGCACAAATACAAAATACAATATAAAAAGCACAACCAGGATAAAACCACGCAGCAAAAACCATGCCCAGAGAGCTCCGGCTATTGGACGGTATAAAACTGTAATTAATTAATTAATAAAATAAATAAAAAGATATAAGATTAAAATACAGAGTTAGAACAGTCAAATTTAAATTTAAGTTAAAATTAAGTGTTAAAATACTGAGAGAATAAAAAGGTCTTCAGTTGGCGACCAACAGTGTAGGTGCCAGGCGGACCTCTCTGGGGAGCTCATTCCACAACCGGGGTGCCACAGCGGAGAAGGCCCTCCTCCTAGTAGTTAAAGATATAGGAGCCCTGTCCTCCTTTTCATAGGATCAGCCTACACTTGATCATTTTAGTTGCCCTTTTCTGCATCTTTTCCAGCTCCACAATGTCCTTTTTTAGGCGCAGTGACCAGAGCTGTACACAGTATCATAAATGTGGTTCACACCATAGAAGTGGCAGGTGGCAGTCTCAACAGTGCCGTGACCTGCGGTGGGTGGCTGGAAACCCCCTTCCGTTTTTAATACTGGGCATGCCCTAACGTAACATTGCTGCAGAGCATTGTGGGAAGCCTTAAAGACAGAGGGCTTCCCAAGGCAAGATAATCCCATGGCTGAGTGTGCAGGAGGATGAAGACAAGAGTCAGCACTGGACAGAGCCCATGAGTGGCAGTTGCTGACCATGGCCCTGAAAGCAGCCAGTCTTGGTGCAGGGCATGGGGCAGACTCAATATATAATCAAGGCAAATCAAGGCAAAGAGACAGTAAAGCTCAGAGGATGGCAACAAGGGAGAGGGCCTTCTCTGTGGTGGCCCTCCCAATTATGGAACGATCTCCCCGATGAGGCCCGCCTGGTGCCAACATTGTTATATTTTCAGTGCCAGGTCAAGGCTTTCCTTTTCTCTCAGGCATTTAACAGCGTATGTTGAGTTTTAGCTGACTCCAAAACGACCTTTGGCCTGGCTGAGTGTTTAAAAATTGTTTTAAATGTTAGCTGTTTTATATATTTTTATTTTTAAATTTTGTATATTGATTTTTAATGTCCAGTCTTTTTAATCTAATCTTTGTAATCTTTGTAATCTGCCCATAGAGCTTCAGTTATGGGGTGGTATATATACATGCAAATAATAATAATAATAATAATAATAATAATAATAATAATAATAATAATAATTCAATAAATTGGCTGCACTTTTTAGGTTCCTTTGTGATTGTGTTTTTACATTTCTATATGGTTTGATTCGTGGCTTCTTCTTTTTTTAATTTAGTGATGATATAAACTACCTTGAATGATAAGTAGGTTTTTTGTTCAGTATAGCGTAAGAAGGAGGCTCAGCTCTACATATTTGCTCCATGAGATCACGGCAAACGGGGCGGGTGGGTTGGTGGGATGAATGGCAACGCTTCGCACAGCAGCTGCGAAGAGAATCCGCTTTGCTACCCTGAACCTAACGGATGGGCCGAAACGTATGTACAGGAAATTCAGCTCGTGGGCAGGATTTATGAAGGCACTGAGTGCTAAGAATGCAGTCACCCGTCTCCTTTCGGGTTTTTTTTTTGGAAGCCAACTGTTAAGGTACGTGGAGAGCTGCGTCCGTGCGTGCATTTTTAGAAAGTTCTCCTTGCCCGCTGCCCAAATATTTCAACTGTAATGCCTCTGTCGGTGATGCTTATTCCCCGACCCACCAAAATCAAAACAAAGGACAGGATTCAAGGCGTCCTTCATGCGTTGGCCATGTGCAACGCATATGCCCAACCATGTGTTGTTCTTTGCAATAATAATAAAAAAAGCCCCTTCATGTGCCTCCCTGGAGCCTCTTTCGCACTCACTTTTTACAAACTATCTTTATTTGTTTCCTTTCGTCTACCCTCACTCTGCTCCCACAGCGTGACTTAACTAAGATGAAGTTTTATATTCATTCCAGTTCTGCCAAAATCCGGGAATTCCAGGGCCTGAACCGTCTCATCTTCCCGTGTGTGTGTGTGTGTGTGAGAGAGAGAGAGAGAGAGAGAGAGAGGGAGAGAGGTGTAAAGTTGCACAACAGCAAAGCAACAAAGAGGTTCTGGATCTCCTATGGATGCAGTCAGTCTTAAGCAAAAATATATAAGAATGATAGACAAACAGCAGAGTAATTTCAAACGTCTGGATCTACCCTGAGGATTCCTAGGACTTGGTCACACTTTGCCATGTTTCATCTCTTTTTCTTTAAAAATCAGGGAGCTGTAAGCATTTTGTTAATTTCCATCCTAAAAAAATCGATGTAATTCAAATTTGAACCGATGTAGTTCAAATTTGGTGAAGCTAAAGCTCTCCTTAAGCGCTATCACTGTGCCAAATTTTATCTCTTTATCTTTAAAAAGGAGGGAGCTGTAAGCATTTCTATTAATACCAGTCACCCAAATACTGAATGGTTCTTCGAGGGTAATTCGACAAGGCAGAGAGAGGGGGAGGGGCTCTGAAATTGAGACAGAGAATCGCCTCTACGGAGCTCCAGATCAGATTTCGAGGCAGAGAAGACCTACTTTGCACACCCATAGACATTGGAGTCACCAGCTTCCATTGAATAAACCATCAGAAGGGTGATCAGGGGACTTAAACATGTCCATCCATGATTAGCACCTGGATAGCACACTTAATCGGCAGGTTCAAAGGTCACCTGGCCATAGTCTTCCACACTATGAAACTGTGTTTCTATGTAAATTAGAATCATGGTTTTCTAAATTTGAATTTGGATGTGTAAATCAGCATGTACAGATTTGATGAAAATCTGTGTCCTCTTTTTTGATAATGCATTCCCTCTTTGGTTGTTGTTGTTGTTTTAAACTATGAAACTGACGTAGATAAATTCGTAGACAAAACCAGAAGTGGAGTTTTCAGAAAGCTCAGGAATTAGAAGACCAATAAAGGAAAAACCCATAAACCTGAGAGATAATCAGAATTTAGTAAGATTACATTCTCTCCCTGTTTGAAAAAAAATGTGTCCGCAGCACACACAAAAAGTGGGACCAGGAAAAATATGTGAAATATTACAATAAACACCAACAACCTGTAAATTGCTATGTAAATTCCATACTTTTGGAACTTTCCACTTTTTTGGTATGGATTTATTTACATAACTTTCAAAGTGGGGGAAAAAATCTTCTTGCATGGGTTTGCGCATGATGGAGCAGAAAGCTACATGTACAATCCACAGAATTCACATGGAACAGATTAAATAACATCCGAACATCCCCAGTTGGGATACAGGAGGAAAGGTAATGATCAAGCCGGCCTTCACTGCATGACTGGAGAACGCTGCACCCAGGGGTTGTCTATCAGTTTTAAAAGCCCCGTGGTGACTGTGTGGTGGCGCTGCACTAGTTATACAACACAACAGCCACTTTGCAGCGGCTTTCCCACGTAGCTGCGTATTTAAAAAGTTGGCCACTTACCCTGAATTTTTATGCTGGAGCGAGGTGACAATAGCTTTTCCACCGTCTGTCTTTGCTCCAGAGTCGGGGCAGAGGCATTCCTGGGAGGAAGGCGACCCCTGATTGGTCACCAGAAGCCCGGACAGAGGGCATGGGGCAGGCCAAGTGACCAAAGGGTTTCCAAAAATTTGTTTGTTTATTTATTTATTAAATTTATATACCGCCCCATAACCGAAGCTCTCTGGGCGGTTTACAAAAGTTAAAACAGTAAACATTAAAAAGTATACAAATTTAAAACCATCAAAAAATATAAAAACAACAGTGTAAAACAGTATCCATTTTAAACAACGACAGTTCTGGGGTTCATTAAAAAACAAACAAACTTAGCATGTGTTGTTAAATGCTGTTAAAAGCCTGGGAGAAAAGTCTTGACCCAGCGCCGAAAAGATAACAATGTTGGCGCCAGGCAAGCCTCACCGGGGAGATCATTCCACAGTCGGGGGGCCACCACTGAAAAGGCCCTGTCCCTTGTTGCCATCCTCCAAGCTTCCCTCGGAGTAGGCACTCGGAGGAGGACCTTAGATGTTGAGCGCAGTGTACGGGTAGGTTCATGTCGGGAGAGGCGTTCCGTCAGGTATTGTGGTCCCAAGTCGTGTAAGGCTTTATAGGTTAAAACCAGCACCTTGAATTGGGTTCGGGAACGTATAGGCAGCCAATGCAAGTGGGCCAGAATTGGTGTTATATGTTCGAACCTTCCGGTTCCAGTTATCAATTTGGCCGCTGCATTTTGCACAAGCTGTAGCATCTGAACCGTCTTCAAAGGCTGCCCCACGTAGAGGGCATTGCAGTAATCTAACTTGGAGGTTACCAGAGCATGGACAACTGAAGCCAGGTTATCCCTGTCCAGATAGGGGCATAGCTGGGCCACCAACCGGAGTTTGTAAAAGGCACTCCGTGCCACCGAGGCCACCCACACTGCCTCCTGCATCAGGATTGCTTGTCACCACCCCGCAGCAGCAAAAGCACCGGGTTTCGTAGAAAGTGGCGTCAACCCGGCGCTGTCAAGGCAACCTCCCAGAAACAAACACTGTACCTACTGTGCCTACTAGCTTGCAAAAGAAAAACCACCTGTGTGGGTTTGCGACAGACCCATTTCTTAATCCACGCCAACATTTCGGAATGCTCTGGCCAGAGAAGTGACAGGGAGCTTTGTTTCCTTCTCTGCCAGAAAAAAACCCACCTATATTCTTTGAAATTAAGAATAGGTATCTGAGGCCTAGAATCATAGAATCATAGAATAGCAGAGTTGGAAGGGGCCTACAAGGCCATCGAGTCCAACCCCCTGCTCAATGCAGGAATCCACCCTAAAGCATCCCTGACAGATGGTTGTCCAGCTGCCTCTTGAAGGCCTCTAAGGTGGTAGAGCCCACAACCTCACCAGGCAACAGATTCCATTGTCGTACTGCTCTAACAGTCAGGAAGTTTTTCCTGATGTCCAGCTGGAATCTGGCTTCCTTTAACTTGAGACCGTTATTCCATGTCCTGCACTCTGGGAGGATCGAGAAGAGATCCTGGCCCTCCTCTGTGTGACAACCTTTTAAGGATTTGAAGAGTGCTATCATGTCTCCCCTCAATCTTCTCTTCTCCAAGCTAAACATGCCCAGTTCTTTCAGTCTCTCTTCATAGGGCTTTGTTTCCAGACCTCTGATCATCCTGGTTGCCCTCCTCTGAACACGCTCCAGCTTGTCTGCGTCCTTCTTGAAGTGTGGAGCCCAGAACTGGACGCAATACTCTAGATGAGGCCTAACCAGGGCTGAGTAGAGAGGAACCAGTACCTCACGTGATTTGGAAGCTATACTTCTATTAGTACACCAATCTACAACAAGCAAGATATTGCACTGTGAAAGGGGAATATAAAAGGCAGGAGCCACACTACTGCTTTATAGTGGTATTGAAGTGCACGGACAACTGTTGGGGCCCATGGACACATATACTGCTTCCATACCACTTTCATAATGCAATATCCTGCTTGGTGTAGATTGGGCCTGAGTTTTGCTTTTCCCCCTCCTTCCTCCAAACCCCTTTTCTTTTTGTGTCTAGTCTCTCAGCCCATACTTGCAGCACATCATTGGGTGACCCTATGGAAAAGAGGACTGGGCTCTTGTATCTTTAACAATTGCATAGAAAGGGGAATTTCAACAGGTGTCCTTCACATGCATGCAGCACCTGGTGAAATTCCCTCTTCATCACAACTGTTAAAGCTGCAGGAGAACTGCGCTCTTGACCAGATAGAAAAGAGGGCATCCTGTTAAAGATACAGGACCCCTGTCCTCCTTTCCATATAGTCATCCTAGCACAAAAGAGGCTTCTGGAAGAAGTTCTTCTCATGAGGAGGTCCCTGCCACAAGGCTCCCTTTACTCACAAGGAGTCTTCCTGAGCAACTGGGCACTTCTTCTCACAGAGATGGTTCTGGCGTGGCTCTTGAGGGCCCGGTGGTCACTCAGAAGCAGACCCCTAGCCCTCTTGCAGAGAAGGAGGCCACGGACATCTCTCCTGAAGACCCAAGCTCTTCCTGGCAGGGGCTTCACCTTGCTGTGCTTTATCTCTGGGGGCACTAGAATTTCTCCAGAGAAAGCATGACACCTGGGACCATGACATGGAATACATTCTACGGCACCCTTTGCCCAGGTCAAACTCGTTATTCTGCTGCTTTCCAAAATGGCCGAGCACTTTCTAGACCTTTCCTCCACCTCTTATTTGCCAGGATATTGGTGATTATTTACCTCAGTTTCATCCACCTCCCCTCCCCTTCGCCAACTCAGGCTGTTGCTAGACGAGGCCTTAGTGCGGTGTGAGGCCTGGTCTCCCTCCTGTGCATCCAGATGACACACAGGGGATTCCGGGGTCAGGCCAGGCTAAGACCTCGCTTGAACCGGCATAAGCGGATTCGCTTATGGCCTGGTTTTTCCGCAGCCCCGGGCTGAGGCCGGGGCTACAGAAAGTGTAGCGACTTCTGTGGCTTTTCCCGGCTGCTCGCTCTCGCGAGTAGCTGGGAGAAGCCACGGACTGGGCACAGCGGTCCATAGGGCCGGTGGGGGATCATGGCCCATCGGGCCGGTGCCCATCGGCCGGTGGGGGATCATGGGGGGGGAGATGGGGGCTGGGGGAAAGACCGACCCGGCAGGAGAGAAGGGGGGGGAGAAGAAAGGGCACAGGCACGGGCATCGGGGGCGGGGGGTGGGGGGAGAAGATTGGGCATGGGCATCAGGGACGAGGGGCGGGGGGAGAAGAGCGGGCACAGGCACGGGCCTGGCAAGCGTGGGGGGGGGAGAAGATCGTGGACTGGGATGGGCCTGGCGGACGGGGGGAGGACGGGCGAGCGAGTGGGCAGGGGGGGCATCGGGCATTGTGGGGGGGAATCAGGGGCAGGGGGAGCAGGGGGGGCCTTTATTTTTTTAAAAAAATCTTACCTGGTATGGTGGTGCGCTCCTGTGCACATGGCCCTTTAACTTGAAAAAAAATGGCGGATGCGACGGGGCTTTCCCTTGCCCCGTCGCATCTTACGTGTGGAAAAGGGCAAAGGCGCATGCTAGCTGTAGCGCGCCATCGCCCCGACTCCCGGCTGGATTATCCGGTAGGTCTAGCAAGGCCCTCAGGGAAAGAACAAGCCGATGACCTGACACTCCCTGGAAGAGATCCCAATGATTACTGAATGGAAACCACATGTCGAATGTGTGTACCAAAGGGGAGCACTCCCCGATGTCAGGAGACCTCAGACTGATCAACGCTTATCTCCTAGCCAGAAGAAGCTTCATTGACTCTACGATTCGTAGATTCGAGGAAAGAAAAGAAATGTGTGTGGGGGTGTGGGGGTGGGGGTGTTGTAGTACAGAACGATTTGATATATAGGTGGCCGTGACAAAGAAGAATTCCTCTCCTCCTACAGAAAACAGCCTTAATTAACTTTTTAAAAGTCAGTTTTCAGCAGGATTAAAGGGTCCTTGCCGTCGGGGTAGCTGGGAATGTTTGGTGAGCAGCAACGAGGCCATAGAACTGACATGACGTCAACTCGCTACCCTTTAATGGATCCGCGGAGCCTTGTTGGTTCACGCTTGGCCTTGTAATAGGAACGGGGAAATGGGAAAGGCGGCCTTTATGGCTACTCAAGGGAGAAAGGAAGGGGTGAAAAAGAGTTTCCTTGTATACCCAAATAATTTCCTTTTTTGCCGAGAGCCAAAAGGAAGGGGGTCCCCGTCCCCCCCGCCTGCCCCTCTGCTAATAATTCCTTGGGGAGTTGGGAGGTGGGGGAAGGAAAGGAGAAAAAGTTGAGATTAGGCCTGTTCAAACCAGGAAGTGGAAGAATAATGATTTGTCACACCTTCCAGGGTGTTGAGGAAGCCAACGGATCTTTTGCAGAATCAGCTTACTATGGCCGAGTTTGATGACGGTAGGGTGACCCTATGGAAAGGAGGACAGGGCTCCTGTTTCTTTAACAATGGCATAGAAAAGGAATTTCAGCCGGTGTCATTTGTATGCATGCAGCACCTGGGAAAATTCCCTCTTCATCACCACAGTTAAAGCTGCAGGAGCCCTGCCCTCTTTTGTATCTGGTTACTCTAGCTATACAGGACTGTCAAGAAATACTTTTGTAAGCCGCCGTGAGAGCCTTTTTTGGCTGAATGGCGGCATAAAAATCCTTAAATAAATAAATAAATAAATACTAGAGGGCAGGGCTCCTGCAGCTTTAACTGTTGTGACGAAGAGGGAATTTCACCAGGTGCTGCATGCATACAAATGACACCTGCTGAAATTCCCTTTTCTATACCACTGTTAAAGATGCAGGAGCCCTGACCTCCTTTCTATATGGTCACCCCAGCCACCTAGCTAGCCGTGACCACAAAATAAAATCTATGTGAGAGGGAATTTTAGGGATAATGCAGCAACATTCTTCCCTCCATGGGGAGTCATTGGGTCTCTGTAAACTTTGCAACCAAATCTAACTTTGTGACCAAGTGTACATTTAATTAAGGAGCTGCAGCCAGGCCAAGATTCCTCCAGCTGGACATCAGGAAAAGCTTCCTGACTGTTAGAGCAGTATGACAATGGAACCAGTTGTATGGTGAGGTTGTGGGCTCTCCCACACTAGAGGCCTTCAAGAGGCAGCTGGACAACCCTCTGTCAGGGATGCTTTAGGGTGGATTCCTGCATTGAGCAGGGGGTTGGACTCAATGGCCTTGTAGGCCCCTTCCAACTCTGCTATTCTATGATTCTATGATTCTATCAATGAATCAAAATAATGACCTTTATGATGGAGTATTCAATAAATGTTCAACTTAAAAAAAAAAAGAATTCCCTGGGTCCACACCCTAATGAAATGTGCTGGGTATCCCTATGGGTTCCTCCACCTGAGTTTTGGGGATCCCCTCCCCTGCCCTCCCCCCACAGCCTCATCCCGTTCAGCAAGGTCTCCTGATTATCTGGTCTTAGCTAGAGCTAAGGTTTATCCGGGGTTGTCCCTGCCTGCTCCTGGGATCCCCTGTGTGTCATTTACATGAACAGGGATGACCCCGTGACAATCCCGGGATAAACCTTAGGTCTAGCTAAGGCCTCAGTGTAGCCTTTTCAGGGGGTGAGAGGGGCTGCCGTGGGAAGGATTTTGGGCGTACGGTGGGAGTCCTCTTCTGTCAGCCTAGTTGATTCTGCATCAATCTGGACCCAACCCTCAATGTGTGAATCCACCCTTACACGTAATTCAAAAGAAAGCTTAGGAGACCCAAGGGAAGTTCATAACCTAGAATATCACTTCTTGAAAGGTTGTATTTTCATACACCCAATACAGGAAAGGTACTCTCCAGACGGTTGGGTCAACAATTCCCAGAATCCTTCACTGTTGGCAGTGCTAGCAGCTGTGTGGGATTTTGTGCAGTTTTGAGTTTTTGGTGTTTCTTTAAGCATTCTATTGTTCTCTGTCCATGTATTGTGGCCCTTAGTTACCACTTTTAAATCAAATAGAATTCTGAAGCTGGAACTAGATATTTGAGATCCTTGTCCACCATTCTAGCTCCTTTCCCCCAACTGAGTGGAGTCAGGCTGGTTGCAAAGTGGCTGGAAGTCTGTTTGCAAGACCGTGGCAGAGAAGGAGGGTGCATGTACCCCCACTTCAGCAGAGGCTGGTGGCTCTGAAGTCAGCGGGGTGGAGAATCCACTCCGGGTATTAGTCGGAACCTTGGATAGATTCTTTAGAGTTCTGACTGAAATCCGGAGTGGATTCACTGCCTCCCTGACATCAGAGCCATCAGCTTGCTGTGGCTTCCCGGAATTTTGGCTGCAGAAAATGGGCAACCAAAATGTTCACAGGGCTGGAGTAGCCCCCCTAAGAGGAAAGGTTATAAGACTGGGATGGTTTGGCTTAGAGAAAAGGTGAGCAAGCAGAAACACGATAGACGTGCTTGCGTGGTGTGGAGAAAGTGGACGAAAGACATTTCCCCCCTCTCTATTAATACTAGAATCCAGTGGGGTCATCCCATGAAGCCGAATGGTGGAAGACTCAGGGCAGATACAAGGGGGCCCTCCTTCTCACAATGCATAGTTAAAATGATGGAATTTA
The DNA here is from genome assembly GCF_023053635.1 of Elgaria multicarinata webbii. Lineage (NCBI taxonomy): Eukaryota > Metazoa > Chordata > Lepidosauria > Squamata > Anguidae > Elgaria > Elgaria multicarinata. The sequence goes on from NC_086175.1 coordinate 135,457,175, forward strand.
CCAGCTCAAGTTCTAGTCACCACAGTTAAAGGTGCAGGAGCTATACTAGAGTGACCAGATTTAAAACGAGGGCAGCTTTAACTGTGGTGATGAAGAGGAAATTTCACCAGGTTCTCCATATATACAAATGACACCTGCTGAAATTTCCTTTTCAATACAACTGTTAAAGATACAGGAGCCCGGTCCTCCTTTTCATATGGTCACCCTAGCTAGACCTACCGGGTCTAGCGTGATGGAGGGGTAAGGATTTCGAGATATTTTTATCGCAAGATCTCCCCGTCTGTTTACACGCAGCGCGCGATGACCTTGGAGGGAGAGGACGTTGTGCCCGCCATTTTGTTTTGATTTTATTAAAGGAGCAGAGCGCACAAACGCTCGTGCGCAAAAGGTAAGGGTTTTTTATTTTAAATAATTTTTCCCGCTCCCCCCCCCCCCGATGGGCGCAGAGCTCCTGAGGAGGTCTGCACCCTATGCGCGGGTCCCAGCTCCTCGCAAGTAATGCTTGCACACACGTTCTGCAGTCTTGGGATCAGCCCGAGACCGTGGAAAAAGCGGGCTGAAACGGTAGGGTGAGATCCCTCCCTGCTCCCGGGATCCCCTGTGGGTCATGTGGATGCACAGGGATGATCTTGGGATCGCCCCGGGATTTCACCCTGTCTAGCTATGGCCAATGGCTACTGGCCCTGATGGCTACATGCAACCTCCAGTATCAGAGGCAGTAAGCCTGTGTGCACCAGTTGCTGGGGAACATGGGTGGGAGGGTCCTTTTGCACCCACGTCCTTCTTGTGGACTTCCCAAAGGCATCTGGCCGGCCACTTGGTCTGACCGAGCAGGACTCTTCTAATGTTCTTAATTTCTCCCAGCTTCCTCTTTGCATGTTGGATAGAAGCACACGATACAAGCATGTTGGATACATTACAAGCACATGATCTCATATTTGCTGCTGAGTGTCTCCTTTCACCCTGTATGGATTTTTGGTGTAATGCAGCCTTAAGATATTTGTTCTCCGAACATGTTATCTTTCCCTCTGCCCCTGCGCCCCAGTTCTCTTTTCATTTTAATGTTTTTCGAGTCGTTTTGAGCACAGCACAGTTTAGGAGACCTGGTGCAAATGGACAGCAAAGGGAGAGAACCATTTGCAGGATCCTTTTTGTGGAAATACCTGGGGAGAGAGAGAGAGAGAGAGAAGTGTCTGGGTGGAAACCGCACAGATCAGAGGCCAGAAGCCAAATCGAACAGCTGTGAGAAAGCTATACATCTATAAAAAAAAAAGAAGAAAACTGAAGTGCCATGAGCTGAAATAATTTATTGTCCTTCGTTTGCGCAAATAATGCTGGAGAACTAGTCCGACTCTTCAGTCTTCTCTGTACAGCTCAACCAGTCTTTGTGCCAGATTCTTACACACTGTGGCCTTGTTCCCAGATGTACGGCTGCTGACTCTGCTGTGCACGTAAATGTGGAGGGAGCGAAAGAATAAAGAGAATACATTCAACATCCCAACTGTTCTTGGTTAAGAGCAGCAGAAGGCCCTTGTTGGATCGGACCAAAAGTTCATCCTGCCCAATGAGGTTGATCAGGGTCTGGAAACAAAGCCCTATGAGGAGAAACTGAAAGAACTGGCTCAAGGTTTTTGAGGGCCATTGGGCCATTGGCTGGTCCATCACCCACCGTTCATCAGGGGCCCACTGACAGCAACTCCTTAGACTTTCTCCTCCTCTTCCGCATTGCGACCTGTTTGTACACCTGCCTCTCACTCTGGCCCAGACCATGGTGGTGGCGAGGAGGAAGGGCAGGAGACGCCACGGCCTGTTTGCTCCCTGGCTCCGTGTCCAAGCAAGCAAGCAAGTGGGAGCCATGATGAGGAAGAGGAGGAGAAGCAAGAGCAGCAAGAAGGTAGACTTACTGAGGTTACGTTGAAGGTATCTTGCCCAAGGTCCCTCAAAAACCTGGAGCCCGTACTGATTTTGGTGTGCAGGGGCCGGGGGAAGGAAACCTTCCGTATCTCCTGTGGAGTGAATGGACACTTTGAGCTCCATTAGCTTGGATAAGCAACAAGAACTTAGGGCCTTGCTAGACCTACCTTTGAATCCAGTTTGGAGGAGGGGCCAGCCCGCGCTAAAAGTTGCGTGGGCCGTCACCCCTGTCTACACGTAAGACGCGACAGGCTGCTGGAAGGACCTGTCGCATCCACCATTTTGTTTTTAGATTAAAGGGGCCATGTGCGCAGGAGCGCACCAATGACAAAGGTGGGGTTTTTTTTAAAAAAAAGGGTTCCCCACTTTCCCTGCCCCCAATCCCCCCCTGCAATCTCCGATCCCCCTCCTTGCAAAAGAGGCACTGTTTTTTCTGCCTCTTTTGCGGGGGGGGGGGGGGAATTCAGAGAATTGTCTCCTTGGGGAGGTGGACAGGGTTTCCACATACCTTTTTTAAGTGTATCCGGTTGCTGAGGGACCTTTTTCGTATTTGTTAGTTTAAAAAAAAACACCCACCCCCTTCCCCTGCCATTTGAAGAAGCCCAGCAGTTCTTAGAGAATGTCTCTTGGAGACCATGTGACCTCACCCTCTTCAATAAGCATTCAGGAAGAACTCCTGGGCTCCTGAAAATGCCGGGGGTGTTTAAAAAATAAATAAAAAGAAGACCCCCCCCTCAACAACCGGCTACGGTTAAAAAGGTATGTGGAAATCCTGTCAACCTCCCCAAGGAGAAAATTCTCTGAAATTCTCACCTCTACCAGCCTCTTTTGCCCAAGTGTTTGTGAAATGCTGAAAATGGAATGGTTGAAATTTTCAGCACAGCACTAGTTCCCTGATAGTCTGGAGTAGGAATGCATGAATATATCTTTTTTTTTTATTTTTCCAAGCTTAACTTCAGTTTGTCCCAAACTTTGAGGGGTTCCTTTTTTTTTTTTTACATTTGCATGAAAATTCGTACACTTGCATTTTTTATGCTCAATTTCCCCTAGTCTGAATATTTTTCCCCAAGCGATTTTCCTAACATAATTCATTTTTGTGCAATTTTCACAAACATACGCATTTTTGTATGCATTTTTTTTTAAAAAATTGAGAACTTTATTGTAAATTCGCAGAAGCATAAATTTTGAAGGATCACGGAGTTTCAGGTTGAATGTGTGAAATTAGATAAATTCATGTTAAAATGTGAATCTAGCAAATAATTCATTTTTGTGCAATTTTCACAAACATCCGCATTTTTGTATGCATTTTTTTTTAAAAAAATGGAGAACTTTATTGTAAAATTCACAGAAGCATAAATTTTGAAGGGTAACGGAGTTTCAGGTTGAATGTGTGAAATTAGATGAATTCATGTTAAAATGTGAATCTAGCAAATTTGTCCCTCGTCCGTAGTCTGGAGCTTCTAGAACTTTCCTGCCCTAATCCGGTGGTTGTTGGATAGGGATGAAGCTGAGATGCCTGTTAATTTATAGGTAACATGCATTTCAAAGAGTGCAGCCTTAAAACAGGGCAGGAATTGCTGTTGATGTCAGTGGGTGAGTTAGAAACAGACCCCCCGGGCATATTCATACAGAATCTCTTCTGAGTCAAATAGGAATCACATCTGTGGAATGGGAATACCATATGGAACTTTGTATAATTTTAAACATCCATAGCTTCTTCCTCTGCATAAAACTTTTCTTCTTCTTTTTAAAATTCCAAACTTCTTCTCCTCTCTGGCTTGGGTTTATGTTATCTCTCAAGTATTCACCTTTGGTTTAAAAAAAGAAGAAGAAAAGTCATGTTTCATCACGTAAAAAAGAAAAGGGAAAAAAATATTGTCAAGGGCTGTGTGTAGGTTACAATTGCTCTAATATTAAACAGATCCCTCCTAATAATAATAAAAGAAAATGCATGTATTCCGTGCAAGGTCAGTCGGTTCAAATCTGCACACTGCCATAAAAAGTCAAAAGCTGTAATGGCTCTACCTGGTAAAAAATTAACTGCACTCAATTAAGCCTATAAGGCACTCCAGGGTGTGGGTACGTAATGTGATAAGTGTACATGCAGGAGTCCTTGCGCAGGGAAAAGTGGGGAGGGTTTGAGTCATCTGAGCTGAGTGGTTATTGCATTATGATAAAAAGCACAATATATTTCTTAAGATGAAAACAAATCATTTTCTTAAATTTATGGGGCTGCTTAATAGCGGTGTTATAAGTAGCCAGAGTGCAACTCAACAGCTGTAGACTTGAACATGGGGTCAGAACGCTTCTATCCCGCCTGATGTTTTGAAAACTTCCTGTTCCCCCAGTAACAGCGGCCATCTTGCCACCAACAGTTCTAAAGAAGCAGGATTTGAACCGCTCACTTTGCTTCCCTCCTTTCTAAATCCTGACCTGAGTGTTATGGGATGTTAGGGTGATCATATGAAAAGGAGGACAGGGCTCCTGTATCTTTAAGGGTTGTATTCAAAGGGAATTTCAGCAGGTGTCATTTGTATATATGGGGAACCTGGTGAAATCTCCTCTTCATCACAGCAGTTAAAGCTGCAGGTGCCCTGCTCTCTTTTAAATCTGGTCATTCTAGTATAGCTCCTGCAGCTTTAACTGTGGTGATGAAGAGGGAATTTCACCAGATCCTGCATGCATACAAGTGACACCTGCTGGAATTCCCTTTTCTGTGCAACTGTTAAAGATACAGGAGCCCTGTCCTCTTTTTCATAGGGTCACCCTATGGGATGTACTAGTGCTGAGCCAAAATTGGATGAGGGTGGTGGTGGTGGTGGTGGTAAGTTTCATGAAAATGTTCCATCAGTATTGAAAGCCCCGCCTCCCTCTTTTTGAAAAAGTTAAAACTTTATTGCAAAACAAAATAAAACAAACGAAAAAGCAACAAAAAAGAGTTGAGAAAATTGTTTGCTTTTTACAGAGATTCCTAGTTGGCTAGTCCTGGCCGGTACTAGAAGCACTGTTCTCATTCTAATGAATTTCATCTACCTTTTGTGTTGTCGGCACGTAGCTAAATGGAATTGGCTGTACATTGCTGTGATGTTTTTTTATTATTATTTCTTTGACTGCTTTGAGATTGCAGAAAACCAATATAAATGTGTTAAAAAATAAAATGTCTAGGATGTGATCCCTGATTGGCTAGGTCTCATGCCCCTGCTAGAAGATTCTTTCTCAGAGGAAGCCCCGAAGCCCGCAGTAATTGATGATGCTCAGGAACCACCCATGCCTGTATTCCAAGAGGAGCCTGGGCCTTTGGGACAGACTGCCGAGAGTCTCCCCTGCCTGCCCCTCCCCCAGGAAGAAGGGAGCTCTTCTCCAAAGGCAGAATGACCACTGAGCTCCCAGGGGCAATGATATCTGAAGAAGAATGGCATGGAAGGAATCATAGAATCATAGAATAGCAGAGTTGGAAGGGGCCTACAAGGCCATCGAGTCCAACCCCCTGCTCAATGCAGGAATCCACCCTACAGCATACCTGACAGATGGTTGTCCAGCTGCCTCTTGAAGGCCTCTAGTGTGGGAGAGCCCACCACCTCACCAGGCAACTGATTCCATTGTCGTACTACTCTAATAGTCAGGATGTTTTTCCTGATGTCCAGCTGAACAGGGATGACCCTGGGACGATCCTGGGATAAACCTTAGGTCTAGCTAAGGCCCAAGAGAGAGAGAGAGAAGGAGCTGCTGGCTGGCTGCATTTAGATACCACCAATGCAGGTGGCCAGAAAATGGCACTGAAGTTCCTAACCCTGCAGTTGTCACATGACACAGAAGACCAATAGGAGTCTACCAAGTCCAGAGGTGCCTCAAACCTGGGCCTACCTCCTTAGGTTGAACCTCCTGAGTGAAGACCGAAGTGGCATGGCCACCTACCCAGCGCTCGTCTTGTTCCGGCTGTAGGCCCTGACACAGGCTTACACAAACAAGCATTATGTACCTGTATCACCTCTCCATTTTTGCATTTTGTCTGTCTTTTCATGCACGACTCCCAAACATTAGAGTTGGGTGGGTGGGGGGTATTTTAATGTCTTTGTTATTATTTTATTGTACCCCACCATCTGTTTTCTCATGATAGTTTAACCCTTTTGCATCACTTCACCTTCATCCTTGTGAGTGAGCGAAGCAATGCACAGGCCAGATCCAAACCATCTGTGCGCTTGTGATATTTTGTTTTTGAGCCAAACCATCTGCGTCTCTGTGATCGTTTAACCCTTCCATGCCAAACCATTTTCAGACATTAAGCAAGATGATGATGATGATGATGATTAAATGCATGCATGAGAACGGGGGTCCCCAAGCTTTTCAGACCTATGGGCCCATTTGGGAATTTGAGGAACTGCTGTGGACACCACCACAAAATGGCTCTGGCAGAGAATGTGGCTAGTCATATAGTGGCTGCCATGTGGACCTGGCTAGTCAAAAGCGACCTAAATAGGTGGGCCGGGCAGGGGGAGTAATAGTGAGGCCAGAGGGAGGGGAAATACAAAGGAGTAGAGAGGAGAGAAAGAACAAGGCCGGGGTGACCATATGGAAAGGAGGACAGGGCTCCTGTATCTTTAACCATTGTATAGAAAAGGGAATTTCAGCAGGAGGGGATCTACTAGATCTGTTCTTGAACCCTGGGTCTTGAACAGAACTAGTATATGAAACATTGGTTTTACAGTCATTGAACGCTTTGTTTTTGAACTATTTAAAACGTAGCAGTTTTTAAAACGTTTACTTACTTTTCTCTTTCCGTGGGAATGCATTCCTTTTGGCCACATTAAGAAAAGAAATCCGTTTGTTCTTTTTCCCCATCTGCCAATTTCCCCTCCCACTTCCTCTTCTCTCCAAGAATCCTCCACTTACAAACGATCCAGCAAGCGGCCTCCCAAAAGTGAAACTAAAAGTGGCTGCAAAAAAGAGGCTTGAAAGAAAGAAAACCAGCTCCAACTTTGGGTGCGGAGATGACATAAACACGCCCCCCCCCCCCGGAATGCGATTGGCTAATTAAGAACTACAGGAAACCCATTTAATACAATGAAATCGGCCACATCATACCAAATAGAATGACTTATTTCAGAGAAGTTCAAAATAAAAACCGGAGAACAGACAACAATAAAACATCACAAACTGAACATCATGTGGCGAAATACTAACAAACGCACACTTAAAAACGGTAAGACACGTTCTAACTTGACTAGTGTCCAGGTGTCATTTGTATGCATGCAGCACCTGGCGAAATTTACAAATGTAAATTTGTAAATGCAGGATATCCTGCTTTCTTGCATATAGCTGTTCTTTCGAGATATTACTTCTGCAACCAGGACGCAGACAAGCTGGAGCGTGTTCAGAGGAGGGCAATCAGGATGATCAGGGGTCTGGAAACAAAGCCCTATGAAGAGAGACTGAAAGAACTGGGCCTGTTTAGCCTGGAGAAGGGAAGATGGAGGGGAGACATGATAGCACTCTTCAAATACTTGAAAGGTTGTCACACAGAGGAGGGCCAGGATCTTCTTCTCGATCCTCCCAGAATGCAGAACACGGAATAACGGGCTCAAGTTAAAGGAAGCCAGATTCCAGCTGGACATCAGGAAAAACTTCCTGACTGTTAGAGCAGTACGACAATGGAATCAGTTGCCTGGTGAGGTTGTGGTCTCTCCCACACTAGAGGCCTTCAAAAGGCAGCTGGACAACCGTCTGTCAGGGATGCTTTAGGGTGGATTCCTGCATTGAGCAGGGGGTTGGACTTGATGGCCTTGTAGGCCCCTTCCAACTCTGCTATTCTATGATTCTATGATTCTATATTACTTGGGAGTCAAGCCTCTTGAAGACAGGAGGGAATACCTAGTCCCCTGTCTTTTTTGTTACATGCGTGAAGATTTACAAGAGCCAACTTTGGGTCCGATTGGAACTCCCTATATCTGGGGCATAAAACGTTGTTTTAAACATTTGTAAATTTTTTTTTTTTAAATCCACATATTATCCTTTTCCCACTGATGAAGATTTTTTTATGGTTGAAACGCGTTTGGGGATTTTTGTTTGATGCTTATTGTATGTGGACTATTTTGTTTAAATTTTAAATGTATGCATTTGCTTTAAGATTAAAACATATTTTCTACTAATAATATGATTTTATTGTAATAAGCAGTTATACCAAATGATTTTCTTAAACTTATTTTGTTTTCAGGTTTGGTTTTGGTTTAAGAGAACACTTTTTCAGATTTTTCCCCCCTATTCAACTTTTCTTTTTTTGTAATTAATGGAACGGAATGTAAAAACAAGCAAACGAACCTGCAATGTCTGGAGGGTTTATGGGTTGGGCATAAGTGGATCAGGTCGATTCAGTCTTAGGAGGAATGTTTCTCACTTGCCCACTGGTGAGGGCAGTTTGGTGTGTGAGGACCTGAGAGAGGACCTTTTCTTCAGTGGCCCCAGTCCTTTGGAATTAGTTCCCATCAGGGATCTGCCAGATGCCATCACTGTAGCCTTTTACACTGGCCTCCTCCTGATTATGTTTTATCAGTCTGGGGCCATAGCTAGACGAGGCGACATCTCGGGGTGATCCCCCGGGATCATCCCTGTGCGTCCACATAACAACAACAAAAATGGCGGCCACGATGTCCTCTCCCTCCGAGGTCGTCGCACGCCTTGTGTAAACAGAGGGGGAGATCTCACGATAAAAATATCGTGAGATCCTCAACCCTCCATCACGCTGGACCAATAGGTCTAGCTGAGGCCTAGGAGGCTGTCTTGACATCGACTTTGTCCCAGCATGGCTCCGAATCCGTGCTGTGTCTGTTAGATGCTGCAGCCACATATCTGAAGCCACAAAGAGGCGAAGATGTGTGGTGGAAAAGTCAGGGACCTGCCCCGACTTTTTCAGCCAGAGAGACGTCAGCCCGGCTCTTCCACCAGTCTGTCGTCGCTTGGACCCACTCCGAGGGCATTCCTGAGTGGAAGGCGACCTCTTATTGGTCACCAGAAGCCAGGGGAGGAGGAGGGAGCAGGCCTGGAGTTCCTAATGGCCGCCGGAAAGCCTGCGCTGCCTCCCCTTGTTAGAGAAATACATTTCAAAATTTGTATGTTTAGCTACATATTAAATTTTGGAATTAAATAAAAATCTCTCCATGGAACCGGGACAGAATGGGCTTATGCACGAAGCTGCATAGAAGTGACATGCCCTGGAAATCTGACCTCCTTTTCCTACGTGCTGCTCCCATCCTACAAATAGTGGGCTTCTGCCAGGGGATTGTGTCCAAGCGTCTCAGGCCATGTGCCTCAAGGTGACCTTCTTCTGACACCATGGCTTGGCCAGGACCACACATCTCACTTGCAAAGGCAGGACGTCTCTGCCAGGAGCGATCAGGAATGATGCTTGCAAGTGAATTGAAAGTTATATATCAAAACTACAGACTGCTGACAGTTAGGGTTATAGATTTCATTCCTGGCTATCTCAGACCTACAGAGACTGCAGCTATTTCTCAGTTCCCCTCAATTAAAATGAAGAGGTGGATGTCTGTTGTGGGGATGTTAGCTGTCATATAGCTCTCAATCTAGCACTGGGGCCCTGGGGCTTGAACCTAGCACTACTGCCACCACCACAACTCCCATTTCAAAGAAGAAAATGGAGACATGGTCATAATGTTCCTATTCTCACACCCACAATTGGTGCCCATCTCAATTCTGTAGGGAGAAGGTTCAAATCCTTAAAAGGTTGTCACACAGAGGAGGGCCAGGATCTCTTCTCGATCCTCCCAGAGTGCAGGACACGGAATAACGGGCTCAAGTTAAAGGAAGCCAGATTCCAGCTGAAGATCAGGAAAAACGTCCTGACTGTTAGAGCAGTATGACAATGGAACCAGTGACCTAGTGAGGTGGTGGGCTCTCCCACACTAGAGGCCTTCAAGAGGCAGCTGGACAACCATCTGTCAGGGATGCTTTAGGGTGGATTCCTGCATTGAGCAGGGGGTTGGACTCGATAGCCTTATAGGCCCCTTCCAACTCTGCTATTCTATGATTATGATTCTATGAGGAGCAGGAAACGCCACGGCCTGCTTGCTCTCTGTTTGCCAAGCAAGCAAGTCAGAGCAAGGAGGAGAAAGAAGAGGAGCAATGGCAGCTGGTGACAATGGTGGTGAGAACATAGACACAGTGAGGGTCTACCCTTGAAGGCTGCCTAAAAATATTTTTAAATAATTAAAAATGAAAAGAAATAAGGGAGGGGCATTGGGGGTATCTTGCCCAAGTGCTCTCATCAAATCATAGAGTTGGAAGGGGTCTATGAGGCCATCTAGTCCAACCCCCTGCTCAATACAGGAATCGACTTTAAAGCATACCTGACAGATGGTTGTCCAGCCACCCCTCAAAGGCCTCTAGTGAGGGAGGATAAAGTATTTATCGCTCTACAAGGCATGGCTAGGAGTGAGTCAGAGCTCAACGGACCTAAAGAACCTAGATGCTGGATCAGACCAAGGGTCCATCTAGTCCAGCACGCTGTTCCTGCAGCGGCCAACCAGCTGTCAGCCGGGGACCAACAAAGAAGGACATGATGCAACAGCAGCCTCCCACTCATGTTCATAGAATCATAGACTAGTAGAGGTGGAAGGGGCCTCTAAGGCCATCAAGTCCAACCCCCTGCTCATTGCAGGAATCCACCCTAAAGCATCCCTGACAGATGGTTTTCCAGCTGCCTCTTGAAGGCCTCTAGCATGGGAGAGCCTACAACTCCCCCTAGATCATGGCTTCCATTGTTGTACTGCTCTAACAGTCAGCAAGTTTTTCTTTCAAAAGCCCAGAGCCAGCCCTGCCCATCTTCCTCGTAATTAGAGCGCACCCATTGAGATGAATGGGTTTTAAGTAAGAACGACATCGAAGAGAGCCCCCTGGATACAACCCCATAACAGGACGCCGTAAAGCTGCAAGACTTGCTTTTTGGCAGCGGAATGCCTGCTTTGTGAAATAACGTTATATTGTCCTCGTTTTTCACTTTAATGAGAGTTTTCACCACCGCGCTTTCTGGCCTTTTGCTCTTGGACCCTGGTTGCACTCCTCTCTGGGGGATTTCTAGGCTAGCTTGTTTTCTAAGCTATGAGATTACACCATCCTAGGTGCAAGCTCTCTGGTTTCCAAAGACTTATCCGGAGAATAGGTTTTGCCCTGTTTTTTTGTTTTTAAAAAAGCAATAATCAGAGCAGGGCTCCTGATACATCGCTGCATGCTGCTTTTTTGGCCTCTCACCTCTCCCCCGTGCTGGATGGATTTGTTCCTGCAGCAGAAACATTCATTACATTCCAAAGTCCCAAAGGGACCCAAGGCCAGCCGGCTTCTCCTGCATCTTACATGTGTTCAGTTTCAACTAAGACGAGTCAATTAAGACACACAAGGGTAGAATCTCTTCACCCCAGAGACATGCAACAAAATAAATCAGTCACTTCCAACTTCCACGGACTGCATTATCCCAAGCACATGGGTTAGCAACTTGTGAGTCTCAGCTGCACAAGTTTCTAGTCCTCTGTGTTTGTATGTGTGCATGTTGAACTCAGAGAGGGGCTGTCAAGGTTCCTCCTTTATCTGGACCCCTTGAACAGCTCCTTAAAGATATTTTGCCTCTTTAAGAGCCCTTCTTCTCCTCTGATGTAAAGCTTTTACCTTCACCTCTTAGTAACGTGGGGTTTAGGCCTTAGGCCTGGTGTAAATGACACTCCTGAACTCCAGGTTTTAACAACAAATATTTACTATATATGATATAAGGCAAAGACACATAAACTTAAAGCATTTACTCAAACAGAGCTGTAAGACTTTAAAAGGCATAAAAGAAATAAAAACACACTTTTTCTCTAGCCTAGCTACTCTTTCTCCTGTAGGCTTTGGCCTAGGATCTCTTCTCGATCCTCCCAGAGTGCAGGACACGGAATAATGGGCTCAAGTTAAAGGAAGCCAGATTCCAGCTGGACATCAGGAAAAACTTCCTGACTGTTAGAGCAGTACGACAATGGAACCAGTGACCTAGGGAGGTTGTGGGCTCTCCCACACTATAGGCCTTCAAGAGGCAGCTGGACAACCCTCTGTCAGAGATGCTTTAGGGTGGATTCCTGCATTGAGCGGGGGGTTGGACTCGATGTCCTTGTAGGCCCCTTCCAACTCTGCTATTCTATGATTCTATGAATCTATGATTATCAGAGGTGCTTAGAAGTTAGCTCGTTTCAGCTGTGGGAAAGAATGTGGGTCTCGCTCCTGTTGGGAGGGGGTTGCCAGAGGCCCGGGAAGGGCAGTGGTTAGTTGGGATGGATCGTGGGGCCTGGTGGCCGAAAAGGGATAAAGTGTCGAGTTTGGAAGGGTCTCTCCATCTTCTTTGCTGGATGACACACGTGTCAAGGGAAGATCCGGTCCGGGAAGTCAGAGGGGACTGCTTGGCGTTAGTTAGGCTTTTCGTATGTTTTAATGTGTTGGGGTATTGTGGACAAAGGTCAGTCGCCGCTGCGGTGGGGTGATGGAATGAGTGATGGTTTTATTGGGGTAATTGCTAGCTTTCTTCCCTCAGCTCCGTTTCTCACTCCTTTTCCCCCACTCCCTTCCCCAACTTTCCCTCTTCCCCTTTGCTTAGCTTTTCCTGACCAAGGCTTTACATGTTAGTCGTTGGGCCTTGCTAGACGACGGAGTAGCCCGGTGCGAGGCCCGGCCCGGCCCCCGTGCATCCACATGGGTAACCCTCCCTTGGCCCAGGATAACCGGCACCGGTTGTGGCCTTCGCTAGACCTAAAGTTTATCCCGGGCTCCCCTGTTTCCTTATAAAAGGAAGGACTTCTTCACAAAGCGAAGAATTAAATGATGGAACTCACAACCACAAGATGTAGTGAGGGCCACCCATTTGGATGCCTTTAAAAGGGAGTTGGATAATTTCCTGCAGGAGAAAGCTATCCATGGCTACAAGTCCCGATGGCTCTATGCTACCTCCAGTATGGCTTTGTACACCAGTTGCTGAGGAACATGGGTGGGAGGGTGCTGTTGCACTCAAGTCCTGCTTTCGGGTTTCCTTTGGGGATCTGGTTCCCCACTGTGCAAACAGAATGCTGTTCTAGAGGGACCCTCAGCTGATCTAGCAGAACTCATCTTATGTTGATATGGTCTTACATTGTTGATTTCTTGCATTGTTAATTGTTTTTAAAAAGCCAAACCCTTTTCTGCCTCAGACTGCATCAGCCGTCTTCCTTCTCAGCAAGAACTGGGCATGTTTAGGAGAGCAATGACAAATCTTGATAAAATAGTTAGGAGCAGAGACACCACACTGACAACAAAGGTCCGCATAGTTAAAGCAATGGTATTCCCCGTAGTAACCTATGGCTGCGAGAGCTGGACCATAAGGAAAGCTGAGCGAAGGAAGGTAGATGCTTTTGAACTGTGGTGTTGGAGGAAAATGCTGAGAGTGCCTTGGACCGCAAGAAGATCAAACCAGTCCATACTCCAGGAAATAAAGCCAGACTGCTCACTTGAGGGAATGGTGTTAAAGGCAAAACTGAAGTACTTTGGCCACATAATGAGAAGACAGGATACCCTGGAGAAGAGGCTGATGCTAGGGAAAGCGGAAGGCAAAAGGAAGAGGGGCCGACCAAGGGCAAGATGGATGGATGATATTCTGGAGGTGACAGACTTGACCTTGGGGAAGCTAGGGGTGGCAACGGCTGACAGAAAGCTCTGGCGTGGGCTGGTCCATGAAGTCACGAAGAGTCGGAAACGACTGAACGAATAAACAACAACAACATGATAGCACTCTTCAAATACTTATAAGGTTGACACACAGAGGAGGGCCAGGATCTCTTTTCGATCCTCCCAGAGTGCAGGACACTGAGTAATGGGCTCAAGTTAAAGGAAGCCAGATTCCGGCTGGACATCAGGAAAAACTTCCTGACTGTTAGAGCAGTACGACAATGGAACCAGTTACCTAGGGAGGTTGTGGGCTCTCCCACACTGGAGGCCTTCAAGAGGCAGCTGTACAACCATCTGTCAGGGATGCTTTAGGGTGGATTCCTGCATTGAGCAGGGGGTTGGACTCGATGGCCTTGCAGGCCCCTTCCAACTCTGCTATTCTATGATTCTATGATTCTATGATTCCTTCCATGCCTGCCTCTCTTTGGGCTCTTGTGCCAAGCCAAATTCAATGGCGGATGAAGCTGGTTAAAACAATGATTGAAAATCAAGATGGCTGAAGAGCGAGAGCTGTGCTGCCTTCATCAGTGCTGTCCCGGGGATATAAAGATAAATTCCCCCCACTTCATATTTTAACAGAGCTTATCATAATCACCAGTAATGGCAACCAAATGTTGTTGTGTGAGCTTGTGTTTTTCCTTTCCTTTTCATTCATTGCATTTTGGGTTGGGGCTGGAAAGAGGTGGGCGGTGGGGCGGGGAGAGCATTGCTCAGGTTGCTGGCTTTTGCTTTCAGGGACTCATATAGGCTCATTTTAAGCTGGTGTCAAGGGTCACTTCCTCTCCGTAGTGCCGATTTGATTAATGGTTTTGCTGTCAGGGTTTATTCGCTCGGAAGGGCAGCCTGGAGGTGGTTATAAAGGAGAGGAAGGGGACGGAAAGGCACAAAACCCCGGCGGGCCTGCTCTCTAGGTGAGGAGATGAGCGCTTGTGCTGTGCAAATTGTTATCAGTTGACTCACTTGGAGACAGACATAGATATTTAAGGAAGGGGGGGGGTGAAAGGTAGAAAGGAGGCGGCATCGTGAGTTAATGTGGACCAGGAAAGGCTGAAATGTAACTCTAATAAATTTGAAGCTAACAAGGTATTCTCAGGGCCAGCTAAGGATATGCTGTATGCATGGAATAGGTTTGCGGGATTTCTTGCATTGCACTGGAGTGTCAAGTTCTTAGCCTCCTTCTCAGAGGAAAATCTCACGGTTGCAGTGTGTCCAGGGCCGGCCCTACCGTTAGGCAAAGTGAAGCTGTCGCCTCAGGCGGCAGATGCTGGGAGAGGGCAGCAAGGGGGTGGAGGAGAGGCCTGTGGGCCATGTGGCCTGCTCTGCAACTTCCCACGTTAGCCTGCAGACCTCAGGGGCAGTAGAAGATACTTTCCTATCATCAGTGATGAAGACAGATCTATCTGCTAGTCCAGTTCAGACAGCTTATGTACATGGAATGGGAGGGGCGCCATCTTGTCCTTTGCCTCAGGTAGCAAAACATCTTGGGGCACCCTGAGTGTATCCCCCGCTCCTAAAGGGAATGCCCCTGTTTAGGGTTCCAGCTAGCCATTCTCTCCAGGTGGGGCATAAGAAGAGCCCTGAGGCTGGATCAGACCAAGGGTCATAGAATCATAAAATAGCAGAGTTGGAAGGGACCTACAAGGCCATCGAGTCCAACCCCCTGCTCAATGCAGGAATCCACCCTACAGCATCCCTGACAGATGGTTGTCCAGCTGCCTCTTGAAGGCCTCTGGTGTGGGAGAGCCCACCTCCTCCCTAGGGAACTGGTTCCATTATCGTACTGCTCTAACAGTCAGGAAGTTTTTCCTGATGTCCAGCTGGAATCTGGCTTCCTTTAACTTGAGCCCGTTCTTCCGTGTCCTGCACTCTGAGAGGATCGAGAAGAGATCCTGGCCCTCCTCTGTGGGCCTTCCTAGACGAGGCCTTAGCGCGCCTTCTGTCCCGGCTTCCCTGCTGTGCGTCCAGATGACGCACAGGGGAATCCGGAGACAGGCTGCGCTGAGGCCTCCTCCAACGCGCCATAAGCGAATTCGCTTATGGCGCGCCTTTTCCCCAGCTCCGGCCTCAGGCTGGAGCTGGGGAACGTCTAGGGACTTCCGCAGCTTTTCACGGCTCCTCGCTTACTTGCGAGGAGCCACGAAAAGCCGCGGACCTGGCACAGCGCTCATAGGAGCGCTGTACCCATCGGCGGGGGGGGGGGGGCGAAGGCTGGGAGGGTGGGTGCCAGGGTGGGTGGCACGGGGGAGGGCGGGTGTGATCGCGCCGCATGCCGCCCCATGCCAGGCATTGCCCGGGTGGCGCGCGGCGCGATTGCACCCGCCCTCCTCCCATGCCACCCACCCTGGAACCCACCCTCCCAGCCTTCGCCCCCCCCCCGGTAAAAAAAAACCAAAAAAACACACACTTACCTCTGCGGAGTCTTCGGGTCGCACCCGGCCCCTTTAAAATTAAAATAAAAATGGCGGACGCCGCAGGGACGCGACGTCCCTGCGCGTCGTGCGTGTGGTAGCCTGGGGGTGGCGCGCTAACTTCAGCGCGCCTCGGCCCCGCCTCCCTGCCGGCATAAGCCGGCAGGTCTAGCAAGGCCCTGTGTGTCAACCTTTTAAGTCTTTGAAGAGTGCTCTCATGTCTCCCCTCCATCTTCTCTTCTCCAGGCTAAACATGCCCAGTTCTTTCAGTCTCTCTTCATAGGGCTTTGTTTCCAGACCTCTGATCATCCTGGTTGCCCTCTTCTGAACACGCTCCAGCTTGTCTGCGTCCTTCTTGAATTGTGGAGCCCAGAACTGGACGCAATACTCTAGATGAGGCCTAACCAGGGCTGAATAGAGAGGAACCACGACCTCACGTGATTTGGAAGCTATACTTCTATTAATGCAGCCCCAAATAGCATTTGCCTTTCTTGCAGCCCTATCGCACTGTTGGCTCATATTCAGCTTGCGATCTACAACAATTCCAAGATCCTTCTCGTTTGTTGTATTGCTTGTTGTAGTCCATCTTGTCCAGCATTCTGTTGACACAACAGCCAACCAGGTGCCTGGTGGAAACCCACAAGTTAGGACACTGAATGCAACAGCACCCTCCCACTCATGTTCCATAGCAACAGGTATACAGAGGCATGGTATGTATACTGCCCGGTGGAGATTGGACGTTCCACCACCCGTGGGCCATACATTCAGCATTCCATCGCCCGCCTGCCCGCCCGCCCGTGTCTGTCTTTTTCTTTTCTGTCACTCTGCGTGCCATGGTTCATGAGCACATTTGGTCTATATTGGGCTGTTTCGGTAGGGTGTTTCACATTACACCAGTTCTTTTACAACTTCATTGGCTGCCAGTCCAGGTCCGGGCCCGATTCAAAGTGCTGGTATTGACATTTAAAGCCCTAAACAGTTTGGGGCCAGGCTATCTGAAGGAACGCCGCCTCCCATATGTACCTGCCCGGACCGTAAGATCATCTACAGGGGCCCTTCTCCGCGAGCCCCTGCCAAAGGAAGTGAGGCAGGTGGCTACTAGGAGGAGGGCCTTCTCCGCTGTGGCACCCCAGCCGTGGAATGAGCTCCCCAGAGAGGTCCGCCTGGCACCTACACTGTACTCCTTTCATCGCCAGCTGAAGACCTTTTTATTCTCTCAGTATTTTAAAACTTAATTTTAACTTAAATTCAAATTTTACTGTTTTAACTCTGTATTTTAATCTTATATCAATTTTGCTGCGTGGTTTTATCCTGGTTGTGCTTTTTATACTGTATTTTGTATTTGTGCTTTTAACTTGTTGGTTGTTTTATTATGGTTTTAATTTTTGTGAACCACCCAGAGAGCTTTGGCTATTGGGCGGTATAAAAATGTAATAAAATAAATAAATAAATAAATAAATGTGTCACCGCTCAGTGTAGGGTTGTTGTTTTTTTAATTGTACTTCTCCAAACTACGGCATTCCTCCAGTGGCCCTGTTTTGGCTACTGTTGGCACTCACCGCCTGAGGTAGAAGGCGTGAAGGTGAAGCTCCCTATACTGAGGCCCTTTCTACACCTAAAGGGTGTAGAGGGAGGGATGGGGGGTGATCGTGGGCTTACCTGCTTCTGGGATCGTCGCCCTCAATTTTCTTATGGTTTTCTTATGGTTGTTAATATTATGGTTTTAATTTTGTTTTATTGTGATTGTATTATGGTTTTAATTTTGTTTTATTGTGATTTTATTATGGTTTTAATTTTTGTGAACCACCCAGAGACCTTCGGCTATTGGCCGGTATAAAAATGTAATAAATATATAAATAAAATGGGCTGTGCAACGTCCTGGGCATCACGCCCATCGCGGTGGCCATTTTTTTTTTAAAAAAAAGATGAAGAGCAGGCGTGCACTCACACTCCAGCAAAAATTAAGGTAACCCCCCAAAAAACAACCCTACTCCCCACCCAACCCTGATGGCCCTGGACTACCCCCCGTCCCGGCTCCTTCTGTCTGATGACCCCCACTATTCATGGGGAAGACGGAAGAAGCTGGGATGGGCTCCCACACCGCCTGCGGTCCTTGGGATCATCCCGGGACCGCAGGTAAAACCAGGATAACTGAGGTCTCGGTTATCCTGGGGAAATGGAAAGATCATCCTTCCTTGCTCCTAGGATCCCTGAGACACACAGGGATGATCTAGGGACAATCCCTGGAAAAACAGATGTTGTAGAAAGAGCCTGAGTCAGACTATCGGTCCATCTGTTTTGATGGCAGCAGGAATGAGATCATAGAATCATAGAATCATAGAATAGCAGAGTTGGAAGGGGCCTACAAGGCCATCGAGCCCAACCCACTGCTCAATGCAGGAATCCACCCTAAAGCATCCCTGACAGATGGTTGTCCAGCTGCCTCTTGAAGGCCTCTAGGGTGGGAGAGGCCGCAACCTCACCAGGCAACTGATTCCATTGTCATACAGCTCTAACAGTCAGGAAGTTTTTCCTGATGTCCAGCTGGAGTCTGGCTTCCTTTAACTTGAGCCCGTTATTCCGTGTCCTGCACTCTGGGAGGATAGAGAAGAGATCCTGGCCCTCCTCTGTGTGACAACTTTTTAAGTATTTGAAGAGTGCTATCATGTCTCCCCTCAATCTTCTCTTCTCCAGGCTAAACAGGCCCAGTTCTTTCAGTCTCTCTTCATGTAGCTTAGGGGTAGAGTACACTCTTTGCATGCCAAAGGTTTCCGGTTCAAACCCCGATATCTCCCAGTTAAGTATTGCTGGAAACAATTTGAAGTGTTGCAACCCACCACTAAACTCACCCCATTGATCCACAATAGGGATGGGAAAGAAATTCATTCGGTTTTCATTGTAATGCATATTTTCCTAACGTCCCGTTTTCGGAGCAATATGCGAACCGAAACTCAGTTATCCGAAATTTACACTTCTCCAAATTAGGCAATGGAGTTCCCCAATAAAAAATGAAAAATGAAAACTATGCGTATTAGGGGAAAGTGCATTCACAAATATTAGGAAAACTGCTTGCCAAAATTGTGTGTGCTAAGCAAAATTACGTCCAAATTGCAGGTATTAGGAGAAATGTTCACAAAAACGCCTATGAATTTTCATGCGAACGTAAGTAAAAAAAATCAGGGTGAGACAAATTTAAGATTGAAAAAGTGAGAAAATGAAGTTGGTTGCTCTGTCCAGCCCTTCTTGTTGTTGTTGTTGTTGTTGTTGTTATTATTATTATTATTATTATTATTATTATTATTATTATTATCATCATCATCATCATCATTTATACCCCACCATTTTTCCTCCAATGAACCCAAGGCGGCGTACATAATCCTCCTCCTCTTTATTTTTATTCTCACAACAGCCCTGTGAGGTGGGTTGAGCTGAGAGTTTGTGACTGGCCCAAAGTCACCCAGTGGGTTTCCATGGCCGAGTGGGGACTAGAACCCAGATCTCCCGACTCCCAGTCCAACACTTTAGCCACTACACCACACTGGTTCTCAACAGGCTGCAGGTTCAGTCAACATTTTTCGATTGGGACCATATATAATCAGAAATAATAAATTGCATGTGTTTATTTAATCATTGTTAGGTGCCTGCGATTTAAGGACACATATACACTCACAAACTCAAGGCTTTTGTTCTTTTTCCTTGGAGTCCCAGCAAAGGACCATAATTTAAAGTTATCTCCATGCCGAGATATATGTTTAATCCAGACACTGATATATGGCCCTGCTCCTGCTTCCATTCAAGTCTATGGGATATTTGCTCTTGACTCAAAGGAAGTAGGCAAAGACTTACAATATTAACTCACTGTTTCCTCCTGGGAACCTACTTCTGTTTTGTTTTTTTTTAAACCAAATAAAAAAGCAGCAAACGACGCACAACCCAGCACAGAGAGAATTAGAACGAGGGAATTCAGAAACCATAAATTTCAGGAGTTCATAAAGTAAGGCGGAGTGTCATAAAAGAGAGAGGGCGGCGGCGGTCCGGGGAGAGGTCCGAAAGAGAATGTTTGTCTCTTCCATGGACATCTGGTGAGGCTGCTTTGTCCTGGCTGTGGCTTGGCAGAAATATTCCACACGGGATGAGGAAGGTCATGACCGGACAAGAAGGAAATACAGTTTTTCCTCCCCTGCAGGCCAAAATGGGGAGGGGGGGGTTGGAGAAGGCAGAGGGACATAGTTGAAAGGTAAACTCATCTGGAGACGGGCTACTGCAGCTTCTCCACTGTACTGTTCCGAACGGGGACGGCCTGTAATGTATGGCAAAGGGAGTTTTCCAAGCAAACACAGGGAGGTGGTGGGCTCCCCCACACTAGAGGCCTTCAAGAGGCAGCTGGACAACCCTCTGTCAGGGATGCTTTAGGGTGGATTCCTGCATTGAGCAGGGGGTTGGACTCGATGGCCTTGTAGGCCCCTTCCAACTCTACTATTCTATGATTCTATGATTCCCAAACCGCCAGATTCCCAGATGAAAAAGCAAAGGGAGCATGGTGGATAAGAGGCCAGATGACTGCCCAAGGGCCTCTACTTCCCTTGCTCGGCTTCGTCCATTTTCGTCTGCTGCCCCTTACGCCTGGAACGCTCTTCCAGAACATTTGAGAACTACAAGTTCAACCGCAGCTTTTAAAGCTCAACTAAAAACTTTTCTTTTTCCTAAAGCTTTTAAAACTTGATGTTGTGCAGACTTCTACGGTTACTTTCTACTGTTAGTTTTTCCCTACCCTGTGCCTGCTTACCCTACCCTGTACCTGTTTGCATTCTCTTCCCCTCCTTATTGTTTTACTATGATTTTATTAGATTGTAAGCCTATGTGGCAGGGTCTTGCTATTTACTGTTTTACTCTGTACAGCACCATGTACATTGATGGTGCTATATAAATAAATAATAATAATAATAATAATAATAATAGATGACGGATCAGGACATCTCCAGTTCGACACACAGGTCTGCCATTAACTCATGGATGCAGGATAGCCTTCGGCAAGCCACACTCAGGGCCTTGCTAGACCAGGCGTTAGCGTGGTGTGAGGCCCGGTTTCCCTCCTGTGCATCCAGATGACGCACAGGGGAATCCGGGGTAAGCCCGTGCTGAAACCTGCCTTAAGCCGGCATAAGCGGATTCGCTTATGGCCTGGCTGTTTCGCAGCCCCGGCCTCAGGCCGGGGCTGCGAAACGTCTAGCAGGGTCCGTGGCTTTTTGCGGCTGCTCACTTACTTGCGAGTAGCCGGGAAAAGCCACGGACTGGGCACAGCGCTCATACGAGCGCTGTGCCCATCGGGCCGGGGGGGATCCCGGGGGGGGAGAGGGGCGGGGGGGAAGACCGGACCGCGCAGGAGAGAGGGGGGGCGAGGCAAGGACAGCCGGGGATGGTGGATGGGGGCAGGGAAGGACAGCCGGGGACAGGGGATGGGAGCGAGGGAAGGACAGCTGGGGACAGGGGATGGGGGCAAGGGAAGGACAGCCGGGGATGGGGGATGGGGGCAAGGGAAGGACAGCCGGGGACAGGGGATGGGGGCAAGGGAAGGACAGCCGGGGACAGGGGAAGGGGGCGAGGGAAGGACAGCCGGCGACTGGGGATGGGGGCGAAGGAAGGACAGCTGGGGACAGGGAATGGGGGCGAGGGAAGGACAGCCGGGGATGGTGGATGGGGGCAGGGAAGGACAGCCAGGGACAGGGGATGGGGGCGAGGGAAGGACAGCCGGGGACAGGGGATGGGGGCGAGGGAAGGACAGCCAGGGACAGGGGATGGGGGCGAGGGAAGGACAGCCGGGGATGGGGGATGGGGGGAGGACGGCCGAGCGGGCAGGGGGTGCGTCAGGAATTGTGGGGGGGATCAGGGGCAGGGGGTGCGGGGGGGGCCTTAATTTTTTTTTAAAAAAAACACTTACCTTGTCCAGCGGCTCTCCGGCGCACATGGCCCCTTTTAAAAAAAAATGGCCGACGCTATGGGGCTTCCCGTTGCCCCGTCGCATCGTGTGTGTAGAAGCCGGCGACGGCACGTGCTACCTCTAGCGCGCCATCGCCCCTCCTCCCTGCCAGCTTATCCGGCACGTCTAGCAAGGCCCTCAGGCTAGGTCTACACCAAGCAGGATATTGCACTATGAAAGCGGTATGAAAGTGGTATATAAGTGGCAGGAGCTTTATAGCGGTATTGAAGTGCACTGACAACTGTTGTGGTCCATTGACTGGTGTGATCATATGAACAGAGTTGCATAGAAAAGGGAATTTCAGCAGGTGTCATTTGTATATATGGAGAACCTGGTGAAATCCCCTCTTCACCACCACAGTTAAAGCTGCAGGAGCTATACTAGATTTAAAAGAGCCCGGTCCTCCTTTTCATATGGTCACCCTATGCAACACTGGTGCCCCTTCCAGTAACTTGCAATATTTCCAACACCATCAGCCCTTCAGAAGTGAAGGAGGAAACTCGGCCACTCTTGGTTGGTGCTTGTAGAGGAGCTGAGGGATTTTCCAGCTCCCCTAAGCATTGTAGCAGTCCTCTGGGGGGTTTTGCACAACACCCTACAGGTAAAATATCAAGTGACCATTGAATCATAGAATAGTAGAGTTGACACATCCCATATATCACTTTCATAGTGTTATATCCTGCTTGGTGTAGATTAGGCCTCACACAGCCTTCTTCTGCCCACATCTATAAAATGGCAATGGCAGTGATGACAAATAATAATAATAATAATAATAATAATAATAATAATAATAATGCCCTACCTTGCAGAGTTGTTGTAAAGGTTGCATCAGAAATACTTTGAGCACTCGAGAAAGAATGTGTTGAAGCTTTTTGTGATGCGCCCAGAGAGTTTCGGCTACTAAAGAATAATAAATAATAAATTATATATTTATTTGTTATCCGCCTCTCCCTCTGGATCGTTTTTGCTGAATAAGCCATTATCGGAGGTCCATAGTGGGTCTTTGACTGTTAGCGGGTGGTTCATTTGTCCGGTGAGGTGATGTTTGCCCTGTCCTGGACGGGGTTGCACTCCCCCTAAAGGATCGAGTCCGTAGTTTGGGGGTGCTCTTGGATCCAGAACTGTCACTTGAGGCACAGGTGAACTCAGTGGCAAAGAGCACCTTTTATCAGCTTAGGCTGATATAGCAACTGCACCCTTATCTGGACAGAGATAGCCTAGCTACAGTTATCCATGCTCTGATAATCTCTCGTTTGGATTACTGCAATGCATTATACGTGGGGCTGCCTTTGAAAACAGTCCGGAAACTTCAGCTGGTACAAAACAGGGCAGCACGGTTACTAACAGGGACTGGCCGGTGAGATCACATCACGCCAGTCTTTTTCCAGCTTCATTGGCTGCCAGTCCAGGTCCAGGCCCAATTCAAAGTGCTGATATTAACATTTAAAGCCCTAAACAGCTTGGGGCCAGGCTATCTGAAGGAACGCCTCCTCCCGTATGTACCTGGCCGGACCCTAAGGTCATCCTCAGCGGTCCTTCTCCGTGAGCCCTTGCCAAAGGAAGTGAGGCAGGGGGCTACCAGGAGGAGGGCCTTCTCTGCTGTGGCACCCCGGTTGTGGAATGAGCTCCCTAAGGAGGTTCGCTTGGCACCTACATTATATGCTTTTAGACGCCAGGTGAAGACCTTTTTATTCTCCCAGCATTTTAACAGTCTATAAATAAATTTTAACTTGGTGTTTTAAATTTGTAATTTTGCATTGCCGCTGTTTTTATCTGGTTGAGCTTTTATATTGTATTTTATATTATGGTTTTATACTGTTGTTTTATACTTTGAATGTTTTTAATTTTTGTGAACCGCCCAGAGAGCTCCAGCTATTGGGCGGTTTAGAAATGTAATAAAATGATGATGTAATGTCAAAGAATGGTTAGGTGGATATGTCCAGGGGTGCCTCTGTGTGTGTGTGTGTGTGTGTGTGTGTGTGTGTGTGTGTGTGAATTTCATTATCCCCATAACTTGATAAACCAGGGAGAAAACAGGGCCTGGAGCAAGGAAACCATCATCCCCAGCCGGTTCAAAACATCCTTGGAAGTATCTTGTTTCCTGGTTGCCTCTCTGATGGATCAAGCACTCCTGATTTACAATCTCAGCTCCACCGGCTGATGGACCTCAAAACCTGGCAACAGAACAGCAGGCCTGATTGAAGGCGTCTCTTCTTCAAACACTGCCCAGTACATGATCGTAGAGTTGGATGTGCAGAACCCACACTCAGATTTATTAGCCAATCAATTTTTGGAGAGAGAAGTGGAACGGAGGAATGATGCAGGCAGGAGGAGGGAAGGAGAGAGAGACAGAGAGAGAGAGAGGGGGGGAGAGAGAGAGAGAGAGAATGACAGTGAGTTATTTGAAAATATTTCACGAAGACAAGTTGGCCCAGAAACGGCTGGCGGATAGCTAGGTTTTTGCACTGTTTTGGCAGTCCCAGTCCCAGGTGGTTGTATATACCCAATTGTGGAATGAATAACAGGTAAACCATCCAACTATGAGTCAGGTTTGCTCATGAGACCAAACAATGGAAGGTCTCCAAAGCCTTCTTGAAGGAAACGGAGTCGATTCTAAAGGCCAAGCGATGTTTGTCATGCATGGCTTGAAGGACCCCTCTGTTTATTGGGGGCAATTGGGCAGAATTAAAAGAGGCTGTCGTTTCTCACTGAAAATCCCGTCTTTGAGGAGGTACTTGGAATATTTATTTATTTATTTGATTTATACCCTGCCTCTCTACCCAAAAATGGCACTCAAGGCAGCTTACAAAAACAATTCAACATAGATTAAAACATTAAAATGGATTTCAATACATGAAAAACGTAAGAATTACAGAACAGAAACAGCACATCGAGGGGGGGGGGTGAGTTCAGGGTTCTACAAGACGCAAGGGTCCCCACCGCCTTTTGGGGCTGGTGGAATTTTGAGAGTGTATCATTCATGGGCACTGTCACAAAATGGCTGCCGTGGGAGGGGCTTGCCCATCTGCAAAATGGCTGCTATGGAGGCCAAGACCTATCACAAAGGCTCCCAAACACAAGACCACACTTTTGAATCCACCGTTTTCTGCTCTGACACCCATTTCCCAGAAGGCAAACTGGTGAGGATTAGAGATGAATTTATTTATTTATTTATTTAATTAATTAATATCTGTACCATCCAATAGTCAAAGCATTCTGAGTAATCAAGGAAAACTGAATGCAAGACAGAAGCAGAGTCTTCGTCCAAAACGTGGATCACATTTTTGTCCCCACAACAAAAATACCCATTTCAGAAAAGATAAAATGGTGATGTTCCCAGTTAAAAGAAATCTAACTTTTAAAAATAAATAAATGAGGGGCAGGGTGGTGGTCATGGTCATCACATTGGGGACCCCAGTGATATGAGGTTCCAGATTGAGAACATGGCCACATCTACACCAAGCAGGATATGACACTTTGAAAACAGTTTGAAAACTGTCTATGGCGTGTGTCCTGGGCCCCAACAGTTGTCACTACTGTTATAAACCATTTTAGAGCAGTAGTGTAGATGCTACCCATAAGAAAAGCCCTGCTGGATCAGACCCAGGGTCCATCTAATCCAACATTCTGTACATATAGTGACCAATCAGCAGCCCACAGGAAACAGCACCCTCCCACCCATGTTCCCCAGCAATTGGTGTACATACCCTTACTGTCTCTGATTCTGGATGCAGCATATAACGATCAGGACTAGTAGCCATTGATAGCCATTGGGGCGGTATATAGATGCAATCAATCAATCAATCAATCAATCAAGCTCAGGATAACGTATCTGGAATGCCTCCCCTCCCGCGCCCACTGAAACACCCCCTTTTTCTCCTCTCGGAGGCCAGGTGACATGGTGCTTTCTGCACCGGCCTCATGGGGCACGGGAGAGGGTTGGATTTCTGACTCAGCCTTCCGAGGTCATAGTGCTGTCTCCATCTTTGGGGTGTGTGTGTGTTTCCCTACTCAATGCCCCCCTCAATTCAGTGCTTATTGCTTGAGACATTAGGGAGTGCCTGGGCACACCTGGCACACCCCTTGCGCATATGACAGATCCTAAAGCGAGCTGTCAAATTTATCACAAACCAACTAATTGCAACCCTGTCCCCTTCCAGTAATTTGCAAACGAGGTTGCAATTGTGCAGAGGTCCAGATCAGGACCCCTAAGAATTAACATCCCCAATTTAGAAGCAAACCAGAGACACAGCCGGAGATGGGATGGCCCTTTTCAAGATCCGAAATCTCCAGTCTTTCACAGACAAAAATAAGCTCACCCATGCATGCAGCGTCCTATCATACGAAGGCACAGCTTGGATAGCTCCTTTAGAATTCTTCCTGGCTCTGACTGAAACTCGGAGTAGATTCTCTGCCCCACTGACCTCGAAGCCACCAGCCTCCACTGATTGGAGAGTTTGGGGATCTTCTCTTGCAGCAATCCCATTTTCACAGCAAGGGCAACGAAGAGGAGGAGGAGGAGGAGGAGGAGGAGAAGGGAGCAGGCCCCGGGTCTCACATGTCTTGTGTTACGTTTCAGCAGTAAAGCCATTTATCAATCTCTGAGCAGATTAACATAGCTGGCGCTACAGGGGATTAAGCCACCAAGAAGGTGCTTGTTTACACCATCAGTTATCCTAGGATAATAACCCTCCTGAACTCCCATAAACCTGGGATTTGTTTATATGCTCATGGGGTGAATAAGAGGATAAGGCTGGTGAAGGAATCTCAGCAACCAAAAGCCAGCACAGGGCCTGTTTCATCGGAGACAAACATACACTCGCTCTACTAGAGTGACCAGCTTTAAAAGACGGCAGGGCACCTACAGCTTTAACTGCTGTGATGAAGAGGGGATTTCACCAGGTTTCGCTGACGTTTTCTTGGCAGACTTTGTAGCGGGATGGTTTGCCATTGCCTTCCCCAGTCACGGTTACCTTTCCCCCAGCTAGCTGGGTGCTCATTTTACCGACCTCGGAAGGACGGAAGGCTGAGTCGACCTGAGACGGCTGCCTGGGAACCAGCTTCTGCTGGGATCGAGCTCAGGCCGTGGGGAGAGTTTCGGCTGCAGTAACTGCTGCTTACCACTCTGCGCCACACGGGGCTCATATATGGAGAACCTGGTGAAATTTCCTCTTCATCACAACAGTTAAAGCTGCTGGACCTATACTAGAGTGTCCAGATTTAAAAGAGGGCAGGGCACCTGCAGCTTTAACTGTGGTGACGAAGAGGGCATTTCACCAGGTTCTCCATATATACAAATGACACCTGCTGAAATTCCCTTTTCAATACAACTGTTAAAGATACAGGAGCCCGGTCCTCCTTTTCATAGGGTCACCCTACATAATGTAGGGCAAAGGTACTGCTATAAAGCAGTAGTGTAAATAGAGCCCCAGTGCAGTGGGGTGGATCTGAGCCAGCGAACCCTGCATTGAGATCCTAACTGACTGGGCCATATCTTACAGGCCCAATCTTCCTGACAATAGGGTGGCATGAGTAGGGTGACCATATGAAAAGGAGGACTGGGCTCCCGTATCTTTAACAGTTGCATAGAAAAGGGAATTTCAGCAGGTGTCATTTGTATATATGGAGAATCTGGTGAAATTCCCTCTTTATCACAACAGTTAAAGTGCAGGAGCTATACTAGGATGACAAGATTTAAAAGAGGGCAGGGCACCTGCAGCTTTAACTGTTGTGATGAAGAGGAAATTTCACCAGGTTCTCCATATATACAAATGACACCTGCAGAAGTTCCCTTTTCAATACAACTGTAAAAGATACAGGAGCCCTGTCCTGCTTTTCATATGGTCACCCTAGGCATGAGGATTTTGTTCGGTCCCCATTTTTAAGTGAACCATTTGCACTTTCCGGGCTAAGATGCTGATTGGAACGCAGCTATCTGAGTCTTGTGTATCTCCGAATTGGAGACACAGTTCTCTGCTTTTTTAAAAAAAAAGGTACCAAAATGCATATCAAAATGTGTACTAGGGTGACCCTATGAAAAGGAGTACAGGGCTCCTGTATCTTTAACAGTTGTATTGAAACGGGAATTTCAGCAGGTGTCATTTGTATATATGGAGAACCTGGTGAAATTTCCTCTTCATCACAGCAGTTAAAGCCGCAAGTGCCCTGCCCTCTTTTAAATCTGGTCCCTCTAGTATAGCTCCTGCAGCTTTAACTGTTGTGATGAAGAGGGAATTTCATCAGGTTCTCCATATATACAAATGACGCCTGCTAAAATTCCTTTTCTATGCAACTGTTAAAGAAACAGGAGCCCTGTCCTCCTTTTCATATGGTCACCCTATGTGTACGTTAGGCTAAAATCTGAGCAGTGATCCCACCTTCCTCCGAGGCTGTAGCTCTGTCTATGATCTTGGAAGAGAAAATCTCCAGTGTCCTTTAGCCCTTCAGACACTGCCTAGGGCTCATAGCATTGCCTTCTGAATGTCTTTAACCTTTTAAAAAAATGTTCTACAAGTTGGTTGGATGCTAACTACAAAAATGAACTTCCATTAATTTGGGGTGGTCATCTGAAAAGGAGGACAGGACTCCTGTATCTTTAACAGTTGCATTGAAAAAGGAATTTCAGCAGGTGTCATTTGTATGCATGCAGCACCTGGAGAAATTCCCTCTTCATCACAACAGTCAAAGCTGCAGGAGCCCTGCTCTCTTTTGTATCTGGTCACTCTAGTATAGCTAGTGTAGCTTTAACTGTTGTTATTTAGAGGAGATTACAAGCTACATAACCTGGTAATACTGCGGACATTTTATTTATTTATTTATTACATTTATATACTGCCCCAAGCCAAAGCTCTCTTAGTCTTTTATCCTGCACTTCTACCAAGGCTTCTTCTTCCGGATTCTTTCCGGAACTAATATCAGGTCATTTACATGTGCTTAGACACAATCAAACTCATATCAGTGCAACTGCCCCTAACACTAAATAGGGTTGTACTGAATCCTCAACTTCATCATTCCTGGATAAAATTAAGAGCCTCCGTTTCTCTATCAAGATAAGCCTCTATCTCATATGTAACACCAACCCTCACTTCTCTTCTCTGAGCCAAGATCTCAGCTATGTACGTGAGAATGTTGGATGTAAACTGGTCAGTTCCACCTTCACCTCACTCTGGCATTGCCATGTTTTGACTGGTGGGGTGGGTGGGTGAGCAGGCAGAAGAAGAAGCCATGACCTTTAACTGTTTAAAGTGATAGCTGAAGTTGGAAACTTAGTTCCTTTCTGGTTCCTGCTTAGGACATAAGGATATCAGAAGAGCCCTGAGGCTGGATCAAACCAAGGGTCCATCTAGTCCAGCACTCTGTTCCCACAGTGGCCAACCAGCCATTGGCCAGGGACCAACAAAGCAGGACATGGTGCAACAGCACCCTCCCACCCATGTTACTATTATTATTATTATTATTATTATTATTATTATTATTATTATTATTATTATTATTTATTTATTTATATAGCACCATCAATGTACATGGTGCTGTACAGATTACACAGTAAATAGCAAGACCCTGCCGCATAGGCTTACAATCTAATAAAGTTGTAGTAAACAATAAGGAGGGAAGGAGAATGCGAACAGGCACAGGGAAGTGTAAACAGGCACTGGGTAGGGTGAGGCTAACAGTATAGAGTCAGAACAAACTCAACATTTAAAAGCTATAGGGAAAAGAAAAGTTTTTAGCTGAGTTTTAAAAGCTGTGATTGAGTTGGTAGTTCTCAAGTGTTCTGGAAGAGCATTCCAGGCGTAAGGGGCAGCAGAAGAAAAAGGACGAAGCCGAGTAAGGGAAGTAGAGGTCCTTGGGCGGGCAAGAAGCATGGCATCAGAGGAGCGGAGAGCACGAGCGGGGCAATAGTGTGAGATGAGAGAGGAGAGATAGGAAGGAGCTAGACCGTGAAAAGCTTTGAAGGTCAACAGGAGAAGTTTGTATTGGATTCTGGAGTAAGCCTTACATAGGCTTACTGCCTCTGATACTGGGCATCTGTTATTAATTTATTTATTACATTTATATCCCACCTTTTTTTTCTCCAAGGAACCCAAGGTGGCAAACCTAATCCTCCTCCTTCTCTCCATTTTATCCTCACAATGACAACCCTGGGAGGTAGGTTAGGCTGGGAGTCCGTGACTGGCCCAAAGTCACCCAGTGAGCTTTACGGTCGAGTGGGGACTAGAACCCGGATCTCCCAACTCCCAATCCAACACTCTAGCCACCACACCACACTGACTCTACAAATGGTTGCGATATCTAGAAATGCTAGCAGTTTACGACAGCTCGTAATTTTGCTGACAGACATCAGAAGGTTCTATCCTAAACTGCCATCTTGCTCACTGAGAGTTAATTCCATTATCGGGGCCTCATCCTGAACCCTCATAACTATCCATCAATCGTCAATAACATTTACAGCCAGTCCGTGATGGTGGAATCCGTTCCCCTTTTGTTAATGCCTTTGACACCAACATGGCCATTGTTCTACATCTCTTGCCATTTTTTCTTCATGAACGTTTGCATCGTCTGTCCTCCTCCCTCTCCCCTTCCTATCTCCTTTCAATTTTGCAAATCGTTTTCCCTTGTTGTTGTTTTTAAAAAAAAGCAAGAAAAAAAATATAAATAAATAAATCTAACCTTGTGCCAGGCATCTTAAAACCATTTGGAAGCACACATCCTCTTCTGCAATCCATTATCTGCATTTCCCTTGTGGTCTCCATCATTCGAGGCTGCCAGATTGATAATGTGGTATTAGCCGGGGGGCCCAGATGGGGTCGTAGATTCGAAATCGGATTGCAGCCCGCCTAATGTCCAGCCATTCTCTGCCTTAATTGCAACCAGGGTGGGAGGGAGATCTACTAGCAGCAAGAGGAGAGAACTGGGAGAAAGGGAAGTCACGCTTAGGTTTGGGATGTTAATAGGAGTGTTCATCCTAGTTGTAATTAATAACTCAGTCAACAAAAACCCTACGGTTTACAAAATGACGTTAAGGCTCTACAGTTTTCAACCAAGCACCAAATAGCAGGGAAATTGGGAGTTAAGGCTCACAAGCCTTAGCGCCACATCTTCCCTAAGGTAGGGTGACCATATGAAAAGGAAGACAGGGCTCCTGTATCTTTAACAGTTGTATTGAAAAGGGAATTTCAGCAGGTGTCATTTGTATATATGGAGAACCTGGTGAAACCTCTTCGTCACAACAGTTAAAGCTGCAGGTGCCCTGCCCTCTTTTAAATCTGGACACTCTAGTATAGCTCCAGCAGCTTTAACTGTTGTGATGAAGAGGAAATTTCACCAGTTTCTCCATATATGAACCTCTTGTGGCGCAGCGTGGTAAGCGGCAGTTACTGCAGCTGAAACTCTCCCCACGGCCTGAGTTCGATCCCAGCGGAAGCTGGTTCTCAGGCAGCCGGCTCAGGTTGACTCAGCCTTCCATCCTTCCGAGGTTGGTAAAATGAGTACCCAGCTAGCTGGGGGAAAGGTAACCGCGACTGGGGAAGGCAATGGCAAACCATCCCACTACAAAGTCTGCCAAGAAAACTTCAGCGAAAGCAGGCGTCCCTCTAGGAGTCAACAATGACTCAAGTGCTTACAGGAGAGGTTCCTTTCCTTTCCATCTTCTCCATATATACAAATGACACCTGCTGAAATTCCCTTCTCTATGCAACTGTTAAAGATACAGGAGCCCTGTCCTCCTTTTCATAGGGTCACCCTACCTAAGGAGGCAGAAAGTGCCAGTGAAATTCTCATTCTCCCAAAGCAGATAAACCATTAGGACAGGATGGAGAATATGATAGGCAGAAGTGACTGTGGGGTTGTGAAAGACTGATGACAAACAACTTAGGGACACCTACTTCTCTCTCTCTCTTTTTTTTAGAGCATCTCCTCATGTGGAGAGTTGCAATCCAACACATCTGATGGGCACCAAGTTGAGAAATACTGTACTAGAGCAAGAGAATGTCGATCTCAAGATGTTTTGAATGTAGATCTCAAGATGTTTTGGAGTTCAACTCATAAAAGCCCCTACCAGCATAGGCATGATCAAGAATGCTGGGAGTTGATGTCCAAAACATTAAGATAGATCTATTTTCTGCCGCATCTGTTTTAAAGTATGATGTTTTCCAGCGTTAAGATATGCGATCCATCAAGGAACTCTAAAAATGGTGCATCACTTTAAATAGACTGTCTTAAACCAAATGAAATGACAATGAATGAATCTTGAATACACAGTCCAAAGGAAGCTCAAAGTCTGCTTGATTTGCCATTTTTATCCCACCAACACGGCTCAACAGAGTTGTTGCAGTGTGTGTGTGTGTGTGTGTGTGTGTGTGTGTGTGTGTGTGTATACAATTGTAGTTGTACATATGGTGGCATCACAATAGTTTGTAAGTATAGTTAACCGTCAGTTGCACCATTTGCAAGAAACAACATCACCACCGCACCGTTAAAGTGATGTATGCATCAAATGTTGACAGATAGGTTGGGGCAAAAAATCCCAGCTTCAAGTATAAGCTGACAGGATTTGTACTAGCTGTGACTGACCAACAAACAGATCTTGGGGTTGTGGTGGACAGCATTGATGAAAATCTCAACCCAGAGGGAATCTACACGTCGTACCGAAGGCGCTCGCGTGCGCCTCCAGTGCGCCCTCAAAACGATGGTGTAGACGGAGAAGAGATGCAGGAAGAGGCGGAGGAGGAGGCGGCTGGGGAACCGGCCGCGTCCTTGTCACTGCCGCCGCCGCCGCCTCCCCGCCGGCCTCCTGCTGCCGGGGTAAGAGCCACGCAGGTCGGAGAGCTCGAGCTCTCCGACCTGGGTGGCTCTTACCCCGGCAGCAGGAGGCCGGCGGGGAGGCGGCGGTGGCAAGGACGTGGCCGGTTCCCAGCCGCCTCCTCCTCTGCCTCTTTCGCTGTCTCTTCTTTCTCCGTCTACACCATTGTTTTGAGGGCGCACTGGAGGCGCACGCGAGCGCCTTCAGTACAACGTGTAGATTCCCTCCCGGTGTGTGACTGCCGTGAAACAAGCAAATTCCATGTTAGGTATAATTAGAAAAGGAAACTACAATAACAACCCAACCCTGCCAAGTTCATACTCCCATTATACAAATCTATAGTGTGACCACACACGGAATACTGTGTATAGTTCTCAAAACTAAATCTAAAAAGGACATTGAGAAATAGGGGAAAATGCATAACAGGGAAACCAAATATGGTCAAGGGGGTGGAGCAACTCCCCTATGAGGAAAGGTTACAACACCTGGGAGTGTTTAGTTTAGAAAAGAGGTGAGTAAATTTATTTTATTTTATTTATTGTGTATTTAAAACTTTTCTTTTTATAGCACCTCCTCGCCATGTCTGGCCTCATGGCACTTTACAATAACACATAAAACTATTTCAATTAAAAACCCTAATTAAAATTCAATCCCCCTCCCCCAAACTCTTTTGAAAATAAGAACGCCTGACAGAGGCATTTGAAACAATCGACAGTAGGAGCCTGTCTACTCTCCAGTGGCAAATTGTTCCATAACCGGGGGCCAACCACTGAAAAGACCCTGCCCCTGAGAGCGAGTCTGTCAATGGTGGGACACAGGAGAGAGGAGGGCACTTGAGTAACCAGGGCCCAAGCGGTGCAGGGCTCTTTTTTAATCTTTGTAAACCACCCAGAGAGCTTTGGCTATGGTGCGATATATAAATGTAATAAATAAATATACATATTCCAGCTGGACATCAGGAAAAACTTCCTGACTGTTAGAGCAGTATGACAATGGAACCAGTTTCCTAGGGAGGTGGTGGGCTCTCCCACACTAGAGGCCTTCAAGAGGCAGCTGGACAACCATCTGTCGGGGATGCTTTAGGGTGGATTCCTGCATTGAGCAGGGGGTTGGACTCGATGGCCTTGTAGGCCCCTTCCAACTCTGCTATTCTATGATTCTATGAATAAAACCTTATAGTGCACCCTAGCAATCACCGGCAGCCAGTGGAGCTCTTGAAGCACCGAAGTGATAGAAGACCACTTCGGAAGCCCCTTGACCAACCTGGCTGCTGCATCTTGCACGGCCCATAGGCACTGGATTTGCATCAAGGGAAGCCCTGTATACAACAGGTTGCAATAGTCAATCCTGGAAGTAACCAGGGCTGGTAAGATCGGCCTCTGACAGAAAGGGAGACATGATAGAAGTTGTACCAAATTATGAATGGTGTCAAGGAAGTCAATGGGGAGATATTTTTCACCCTGGCTGTTGCTAGACGAGGGTTTAGCCCGGTGCGAGGCCCGGGCTCTCTGCTGTGGGTGCAGATGATGCACAGGGGATCCCGGGGTCAGGCTGGGCTAAACCTTCCCTTGACCCGGGATAACTGGATCCGCTTGTGGCCCGGTTTTTCTGCAGCTCCAGGCTGAGCCTGGGGCTGCGGGAGGTCTAGCTAGTTCCGGGGTTTTTCCCGGCTGCTCGCTTACTCGCGAGTAAGCACTGGGCACAGCGCTCTGGGCACAGTGCACAGCGCACTGGGCACAGCCATAGGAGCGCTGTGCCAATCGGGCCGGGGGGGAGAACACGGATGGGGGGGCGGAGGGGGCATCAGACATGGCAAGCGGGCGAGTGGGGGGGGTGGACATGGTGAGCGAGCAAGGGGGTGGGCGAGCGAGGGGGGCGAGCGAGGGGACAGGCGAGCGGACGGGAGAGCGAGGGGGGCGAGCGAGGGGACAGGTGAGCGGACAGGCAAGCGAGGGGGCGAGCGGGGGGCGAGCGGGGGGCATCAGACATTGTGGGGGGAAATCAGGGGCAGGGGGAGTGGGGAACCCTTTTTTTTAAAAAAAACACCTACCTTCTCGTTGGTGCGCTCCTGCGCACATGACCCTTTAATTTTTTAAAAAATGGCTGACGTGACGGGGCTTTCCCTTACCCCGTCGCATGTTACGTCTAGCTAGGGGCGATGGCCCACGCTCGCTGCAGCGCGGCGGCGCCCCTCCTCCCCACCAGATTATCAGGTAGGTCTAGCAAGGCCCCCCCTCTCCTAATACCAGAACCCAATGGAGTCATCACATGAAGTTGATGGGTGGCAGATTCAGGACAGATGAAAGGAAGGACTTCTTCACACAGTGCAGAGTTAAGCTATGGAATTCACTTCCAGAGGATGTTGTGATGGCCTCCACTTTGGATGGCTTTAAAAGGGGATTCATAGAATCATAGAATCATAGAATAGCAGAGTTGGAAGGGGCCTACAAGGCCATCGAGTCCAACCCCCTGCTCAATGCAGGAATCCACCCTAAAGCATCCCTGACAGATGGTTGTCCAGCTGCCTCTTGAATGCCTCTAGTGTGGGAGAGCCCACAACCTCCCTAGGTAGCTGATTCCACTGTCGCACTGCTCTAACAGTCAGGAAGTTTTTCCTGATGTCCAGCCGGAATCTGGCTTCCTTTAACTTGAGCCCGTTATTCCGTGTCCTGCACTCTGGGAGAATCGAGAAGAGATCCTGGCCCTCCTCTGTGTGACAACCTTTTAAGTATTTGAAGAGTGCTATCATGTCTCCCCTCAATCTTCTCTTCTCCAGGCTAAACATGCCCAGTTCTTTCAGTCTCTCTTCATAGGGCTTTGTTTCTAGACCTCTGATCATCCTCGTTGCCCTCTTCTGAACACGCTCCAGCTTGTCTGCGTCCTTCTTGAATTGTGGAGCCCAGAACTGGACGCAATACTCTAAATGAGGCCTAACCAGGGCCGAATAGAGAGGAACCAGTACCTCACGTGATTTGGAAGCTATACTTCTATTAATGCAGCCCAAAATAGCATTTGCCTTTCTTGCAGCCATATCGCACTGTTGGCTCATATTCAGCTTGTGATCTACAACAATTCCAAGATCCTTCTCATTTGTAGTATTGCTGAGCCAAGTGTCCCCCATCTTGTAACTGTGCATTTGGTTTCTATTCCCTAAATGTAGAACTTGGCATTTATCCCTATTAAATTTCATTCTGTTGTTTTCAGCCCAGCACTCCAGCCTATCAAGATCACTTTGAAGTTTGTTTCTGTCTTCCAGGGTATTAGCTATCCCACCCAATTTTGTGTCATCTGCAAATTTGATCAGCGTTCCCTGCACCTCCTCGTCCAAATCATTAATAAAAATGTTGAAGAGCACTGGGCCCAGGACTGAGCCCTGCGGCACCCCACTCGTTGCCTCTCCCCAGTTTGAGAAGGTTCCATTGATAAGTACTCTTTGAGTCCGATTCTGTAGCCAACTGTGGATCCACCTAATAGTTGTTCCATCTAGCCCACTTTTAGCTAGTTTGTTAATCAGAATGTCATGTGGTACTTTGTCAAAAGCTTTGCTGAAGTCAAGATATATGACGTCCACAGCGTTCCCACAGTCCACAAGGGAGGTTATCCTATCAAAAAATGAGATCAAATTAGTCTGACAGGATTTGTTCCTGACAAATCCATGTTGGCTTCTAGTAATCACTGCATTGATTTCAAGGTGTTTACAGATTGACTTCTTTATAATCTGCTCCAGAATTTTCCCAGGGATGGATGTCAGTCTGACTGGTCTGTAGTTCCCAGGTTCCTCCTTTTTGCCCTTTTTGAAGATAGGGACAACGTTAGCCCTCCTCCAGTCGTCCGGCACCTCACCCGTCTTCCATGATTTTGCAAAGATAATAGACAAAGGTTCTGAGAGTTCTTCCGCTAGCTCCTTCATTACTCTTGGATGCAGTTCATCGGGCCCTGGGGATTTGAACTCATTCAAGGAAATTAGGTGTTCTTTGACCATTTGTTTATCAATCTCAAACTGCAATCCTGCCCCCCTCAACTAGAAGATAAAGCAATCAATGGCTACTAGCCCTAATGGCTATATGCTACGTCCAGTAGCAGAGGCAGTAAGCCTCTGTGCACCAGTTGCTGGGGAACATGGGTGGGAGGGTGCTGTTGCACCCGTGACCTACTGGTGGGTTCTTGGTGAACAGCTGATTGTTCACTGTATGAACAGTGTACCAGACTAGATGGACCCTTGGTCTGATCCAGTAGGGCTCTTCTGATGTGCTGATGTTGTCTGCCCCACAAAGAAACTGAATGTTTTAACTGCTTTTAACTGCGTTTAAATTATATATTGTTTTAATTTGGATCATGGTTTAATTTGTTTTTAACTGTGCATATTTCTTGTTTTATTCTGTATGTTTTTATCTGTACGCCGCTCTGAGATCGTAATGATATAGGGCGGGATATAAATGTTTTAAATAAATAAATAAATAAATAAATAAATGTGTAATGACTGACTGGAGCTTACCTTTAATTAATTAATTAATTAATTAATTCATTCATTCATACCACTCAATAGCCAAAGCTGTGTGGCTGGATCACAACACCATAAAACAAAATATAATTTAAAACATATTTTAAAAAGTCTGCAACTGTTAAAAAAAATGATCAAAAACTAACTTTAAAAAGCCGCAAAGAGTCATCACCTCTTGGGTGGGACACATGATACTGTTCCTTAGGGTGACCCTATGAAACGGAGGACTGGGCTCCTATATCTTTAATAGTTGTATTGAAAAGGGAATTTCAGCAGTTGTCATTTGTATATATGGGGAACCTGTTATTATTATTATTATTATTTATTTATATAGCACCATCAATGTACATGGTGCTGTACAGATAACACAGTAAATAGCAGGACCCTGCCGCGTAGACTTACAATCTAATAAGTTGTAGTAAACAATAAAGAGGGAAGGAGAATGCAAACAGGCACAGGGAAGTGTAAACAGGCACCGGGTAGGGTGAAGCTAAACAGTATAGAGTCAGAACAAACTCAATATTTGAAGGCTATAGGGAAAAGACAAGTTTTTAGCTGAGTTTTAAAAGCAGTGATTGAGTTTGTAGTTCTCAAGTGTTCTGGAAGAGCGTTCCAGGCGTAAGGGGCAGCAGAAGAAAAAGGACGAAGCCGAGTAAGGGAAGTGGAGGTCCTTGGGCAGGCGAGAAGCATGGCATCAGAGGAGCGGAGAGCACGAGCGGGGCAATAGTGTGAGATGAGAGAGGAGAGATAGGCAGGAGCTAGACCATGAAGAACTTTGAAGGTCAGCAGGAGAAGTTTATATTGGATTCTGGAGTGAGTTGGAAGCCAATGAAGAGATTTCAGAAGTGGAGTGACATGGTCAGAGCGGCGGGCCAAGAAGATGATCTTAGCGGCAGAGTGGTGGACCTGGTGAAATTCCTCTTCATCACAACAGTTAAAGCTGCAGGAGCCCTGCCCTCTTTTAAATCTGGTCACTCTAGCATAGCTAGAGTGCACTTTAACTGTTGTGATGAAGAGGTAATTTCCCCAGATTCCCCATATATACAAATGACTCCTGCTGAAATTCCCTTTTCTATGCAGCTGTTAAAGATACAGGAGCCCTGTCCTCCTTTTCGTATGGTCACCCTACTGTTGCCAGGCTGTGGAAACTTCTGCTGGGAGAGGCTAGATTGACTAGGGGGTTGTCTATATGCACAGAAAGCCCCGGAGTAGTTGCCCGGTGGTGCTGGTCAATTACACAACGCCGCACCACCTCGCAGGCGCTTTCCCACGAAGCTGCAAAGAAAAAAGCTCAGTGACTTACCCTATCTTTTTTCTCCAGAGCGAGGTGAGTACAGTGCCTCTGCTGTCTATCCTCGCTCTGGAGCTGCGGCGGAGGCAGGGTTGGGTGGATGGTGACCCCTGATTGGTTGCTGTCTGCATGGGCGGACGGCAGCGCGTGGGCCCGGCTGCCGGAAACCCCTTGCTTTTGATGCTACATCAGAATTAGCTGCCACCCTGAAGCAGCAAAAGCGTGGGGTTTTGCTTATCACGGTGGCAACCCATATGGAATCATAGAATCATAGAACAGTAGAGTTGGAAGGGGCCTACAATTCCATGGAGTCCAACTCCCTACTCAATGCAGGAATCCACCTTAAAGCATCCCTGACAGACGGCTGTCCAGCTGCCTCTTGAAGGCCTCTAGTGTGGGAGAGCCCACTACCTCCCTAGATCATGGGTTCCATTGTCGTACTGCTCTAACAGTCAGGACGTTTTTTTCCTGATGTCCAACCGGAATCTGAAAACTGTGGCTTCAAAGAAGTCGTGCAGTACGTTGGGGTTCAGAACCCACTTTTGCCACCCCTTCCAAGGCAGCCATTTTGTGGTGGTGCCCCAGGCATTTTCTCCAGTTGCCAAACGTGTCCACCGCTCCAAAAGATTGCCACACTTTTTGTTTTGTTTTTAGTTGTAGGCACTTTTTAATAATAATAATAATAATAATAATAATAATAATAATAATAATAATAATAATAATGCAGGAGTAGCCTCCTTGCCTAGTTCATTCTACCCCCTTGTTCTGAACACTG
Organism: Elgaria multicarinata webbii; assembly: GCF_023053635.1. Classification (NCBI taxonomy): domain Eukaryota; kingdom Metazoa; phylum Chordata; class Lepidosauria; order Squamata; family Anguidae; genus Elgaria; species Elgaria multicarinata. The sequence continues at coordinate 135,496,569 of NC_086175.1, forward strand.
TGTGGATTGAGCAGACACTGGAGTTCTTGGCTTGAAATCTAGCTCCTTTTTCATTCCCCCCCCCCCCCCATCAGATGGTGGAAACAGTTCCGGCTTGAAGCACTGGAGCAGTTTTGCATTTTTCTTGCCTGCCAGAAAGCCAGACCCGCTCCACGATTAGGTAGCTCTTGGCTACCATGACGATGAAGCCAACAAACAGCAAGCTGGAACTGGCATGGATACGAAGAAGAGCCAAAAGAAACCTAAAACCTGGCCCGGTCTCCCTAAGTCGTAAACACCCCCTTAGGCCGGTCGACAGGTAGAACACGCGGGAGCCCTCCTGCGGTTGCTGCTCACTGTCTCAGCAATGACAGCTAGATGCACCCGACTTGAGGCGGCGTTTTCCCCTCGCCCCTTTAAATCATGGGAAGCCATTTCCAAAACAAGGTTGCATTCTCACACACTCCAAGCTTTCTCACACCAGCGTTATACTGTGCAATCACTGCGAATTGCATGCAAAGGACTCAGACGTTTTCCACCTTATAATCTGCTTTGATTGTGAAGTACTCCCAGGCATCCTGCCTTCATTGTGCAATGAAGCCAAAAGATTCGCCATATTTAGCCCCTATTTTTTTAACGTATCATCTGAGCCGCCCCTGGGGCGCAGGAGCAGGATTTTAAAGAAACGCTTACATCTGTGTAAGCTTTAAAGATAAAGACAACAAAATCAGCACAGTAATAGAAATTAGGGAGAGCTTTAAGCATACCAAATTTATTTATTTATTTATTTATTTATTTTATTACATTTATATACCGCCCTACAGCCGAAGCTCTCTCTATTAAAATAGTAAACGTTAAAAGTATACAAAATTTAAAAACCATCAAAAACATAAAAAACAGTATAAAAAAAACAGTATCCATTTAAAAACAACAATTCTGGGGTCCATTAAAAACAAACTTAACTTTGTTAAATGCTGTTAAAATGCCTGGGAGAAGAGAAATGTCTTGACCTAGCGCCAAAAAGATAACAATGTTGGCGCCAGGCGAGCCTCATCGGGGAGATCATTCCACAGTCGGGGGGCCACCACCGAAAAGGCCCTCTCCCTTGTTGCCATCCTCCGAGCTTCCCTCGGAGTAGGCACTCGGAGGAGGACCTTAGGTGTTGAGCGCAGTGGATGGGTAGGTTCATGTCGGGAGAGGCGTTCCGTCAGGTATTGCGGTCCCAAGCCATGTAGGGCTTTATAGGTTAAAACCAACACCTTGGATTGGGCTCGGAAACATATAGGCAGCCAATGCAAGCGGGCCAGAATTGGTGTTATATGCTCAAACCTCCCTGTTCCAGCTACCAATCTGGCCACCGCATTTTGCACAAGCTGCAGCTTCCGGACTGTCTTCAAAGGCTGCCCCATGTAGAAGGCATTGCAGTAATCTAATTTGGAAGTTACCAAAGTATGGACAACTGAAGCTAGGTTATCCCTGTCCAGATAGGGGCGTAGCTGGGCCACCAACCGGAGTTGGTAGAAAGCACTCCGTGCCACCGACGCCACCTGAGCTTCAAGTGACAGAGATGGTTCTAGGAGAACCCCCAAGCTACGAACCTGCTCCTTCAGGGGGAGTGCAACCCCATCCAGAACCGGTTGAACGCCCCCCATCCAATCAGAGGAACCACCCACCAGCAGCATCTCAGTCTTGTCTGGATTGAGTTTCAGTTTATTAGCCCTCCTCCAGTCCATTGTCACAGCCAGGCACGGTTGAGCACATCCACATCCACACCTGATGAAGATGAAAAGGAGAAGTAGATCTGGGAGTCACCAGCATTTGAATTGAATTGGGTCATCCGTTGATTTTTTAATGTTTTTTGTTTTTTGTTTTTTTTACATTTCCCCCCTTAAACTCACATCCTGGTATGCAAAGGATCGCTGTTGCCCGGTAGCAAAAACAACAACAACCGTGAAAGCTTAGTGCTACGGGGATAATCCGAAGGAATCAGGTACGTGGGACGAAGCTTTCAGTAAGCGAATGCCTGATTCCTCCCAGTAGTCAAGTGAGATCTCTCCTATCTTCTTGCCTTCCCAGAGTTGGCACCAGGAGTTGGCATCACTGGGCATTTGCTCAGGCCCCCATAATAAGCATGCACAAGGGGTGTGCCGGGTGTGCCCAGGCACACCCCAATGTCTCAAGCAATAAGCACCGAATTGAGGGGGTCATTGAATTGGGATCCAGAGGGGGGATCCAGACGCAGCGGGAACGGCCCTCCCGCTGCTCTGCCGCCACACTGAAGATCCGCTGCCTCCGAGAGAGCGCAATTGCTCCTGGCAGCAGGAAGGAAAGGGAATCACTCTGCTGGGCGCCTCTCTGCCAGGAGAAGGGCATCAGTGTCTACAGTGTTTAATAAACAAATGAATAAAGACAAAGTCCTTTATGACTGAGTATTCAATAAATGTTTGCCTTTAAAAAAAAATCCCTAGGTGCACAACTTTATGAAATGTGCTGCACACACCTATGGCCCCCATCCCAGTGGAGGGGCCCGCTCTTTGCTCCTATTTGTAGTGACTGCCTGTTCACCTACCTGCCCTGAAGCATGTGGGCTGTGACAGGAGCAAGGATGAAGAACAGCAGGCTCTGGTCATCTTGCCCTTTCCCTCTGGGCAGCAGTGGCATCATGGTAATTTTAGAAGTACACGTGTTCACCATAGCCACGCCCCCCAAGGAGAGCCCACAGGTGCAGGAATTCATCATGGCATCCCCATAGCCACGCCCCCAAGGAGAGTCCAAAAGTGCAGGAATTCATCATGACATCCCCATAGCCACGCCCCCAAGGAGAGTCCAAAAGTGCAGGAATTCATCATGACATCCCCATAGCCCCCCCCAGGAGAGTCCAAAAGTGCAGGAATTCATCATGGCATCCCCATAGCCACACCCCCCAAGGAGAGCCCACAGGTGAAGGAATTCATCATGTCAGTCCTCATAGCCACACCCCCAAGGAGAGTCCAAAAGTGCAGGAATTCATCATGGTATCCCCATAGCAACACCCCCAAGGAGAGGCCACAGGTGAAGGAATTCATCATGGCATCCCAGTAGCCATGCCCCCAAGGAGAGCCCACGGGTGAAGGAATTCATCCCCGTAGCCACGCCCCAAAGGGGAGTCCAAAAGTGCAAGAATTCATTATGTCAGTCCTTATAGCCACGCCCCCAAGGAGCCCCAACCCCAAGGGATCCTTGGGGGCATGACTATGAGGCTTTCTGGGCCAGATACATAACCTCTGTGGGCTGGATTCTGCATACCTGGTGAAAACCATAGCAGGATGGATGGACCAAGTGCAGCTTTCGACCAGAGCTGTAAAGTATTTGCACTGAAATCAAGGGCATTTCTACATGGGGCTTTTATTGCACACTCGTGGAGGTTTCTGGGTCCTTTACATGATGTTATCAACCTCCAGAGCATCTCCTGAGCTTTTTGAACTTTATCCCACTTTTTAAAAACATCGGAGATAAGCTGATAACAAATGTTAATGAGAGGGATTGGCAGGGTATAGTGATAGTGTTGCGCTATAATTCAGCCGCTTGATGCCTGGCGCTGCATAATGAAACGTATAGAATATTGCCGAGAAAGGAAGTTTTCAATTTTATTTATTTTATTTATTTATTGCACTTATATACCGCTCCCATAGCCAGGGCTCTCTGGGCGGTTTACAGAAATTCTAAAATTAAGATTAAAACGAGTATACAAAATTTAAAATTCTAAAACGCAAAACATACACACATAAAGCATTAAAAACCATTAAAAAAACTAAAACATGTGGGTAATTAAGATGTGCCGCCATATGCCTGGGCAAAGAGGAAAGTCTTCACCTGGCGCCGGAAAGACAGCAGCGTTGGCACCAGGCAAGCCTCGTCAGGGAGATCATTCCATAGTCTGGGGTCCACCACCGAAAAGGCCCTGTCCCTCGTTGCCACACTCCAAACCTCTCTCGGAGTAGGTACCCGGAGGAGGACCTTAGATGTTGAACGTAGTGACCGGGTATATTCACATTGGGAGAGGCGTTCCATCAGGTATTGTGGTCCCAAGCCATGTAAGGCTTTATAGGTCAAAAACAGCACCTTGAATTGGGCTCGGAAACGTACAGGCAGCCAGTGCAAGCGGACCAGAGCAGGTGTTATATGGTCGAACCTTCTGGTTCCCGAAATCAATCTGGCTGCTGCATTTTGCACGGGCTGCAGCTTCTGAACCGTCTTCAAAGGCAGCCCTATGTAGAGTACGTTGCAGTAACCTAACTTGGAGGTTACCAGAGCATGGACAACTGAAGCCAGGTTATCCCTGTCCAGATAGGGGCGTAGCTGAGACACCAACCGGAGTTTGTAGAAGGCACTCCGTGCCACTGAGGTCACTTGAGCCTCAAGTGACAATGATGGATCTAAAAGAACCCCCAAGCAAATCATGTGTCCGCCCGTGTAATGGAGCCCATCTTAATCCCACAAAGAATCCGGAAGCAGAAGCCCCGGTAAGGATAGGAGATTTTAGCCTGGTGTGGTGAAGCCCTAAGACTCCAGGGCAGCCGCCACTGAGGTGCATCTGAACGTCCTGCATGCCCGACGGCCAAGCAGTTCATTCGCTGCCTAAGAGCAGCAGGATCGCAATCAGCTAGACGGGAAGCAATTTCTCCATGAAGATCATTTTAAACGTATCTGAACTGCCAATTTGCAAGAGGATGAGAAATCGCTAAAGCATGGGAACTGAGTCTTTGGGGAAAGAGGAATCACAGCTAAATGGGTTCCAGCCCCACCACTGTAAGGGGGGGGGGGGGAAATGAAGTAAAGATGAAGCCATTTTTGCATTTAAGTGCCCTGTAAATCAACGGCTTGACAGTTACTAATCGTTTTAATAACTGATGACCCCTTCCGCAGCTGTCTAAGCTCCGTCCAAGCTTTAACATGTCACAGAACGCTGAAGGCCATTGATGATCTAAGATCCACTCATTGGAAGAGTCTTTCTGACAGGCTAAATATTAGCAGATTTCCTCGGACAGGCGATGAATCCCACTCGAGGCTGGAACACGCTCTGGTCCTCTTGGCACGATCTCTTAGATACAGTCCCGGCCGAAAGGAAACTGCTGGGTTTGGAAACGATTCGGAATTGATGAGCATCCGCTTCGGGGGGGGGGGGGGGGATCGGTCCCAGTGGACCTTCCTCGTATCTTGCCTGCGCTTCCCCACAGGTCTCAAAGAGAAATTAAGACAGAGGAAGAAAGCCGGGGGGAGGGGCCATCCGGTGGAGGCTGGTGGCTCCGATGTCAGTGGGGTGGTGAATCCGCTCTGGGTTTCAATCAGAACCACCCGGAACCATGAAGGAGCATATGAGCCACCTCCCCCTCGCTCGGCCTTGGAATTGCTTGGGGCTTTTGCATTTTTCCAATCAAATGCTTGAGAAGCCCTGATTTGGGCACCTCTCTCTCTCTCTCTCTCTCTCTCTCTCTCTCTCTCTGTGCACCTTCCCTTTCTACCTCCAGTAGTAGAGGCAGTAAGGGTATGTACAAAAGTTTCTGGGGAACATGGGTGGGAGGGTGCTGTTGCACTCATGTCCTGCTTGTGGGTTCCTGGCATAGGGTGACCCTATGGAAAGGAGGACAGGGCTCCTGTACCTGTCAGGGATGCTTTAGGGTGGATTCCTGCATTGAGCAGGGGGTTGGACTTGATGGCCTTTTGGCCCCTTCCAACTCTGCTGTTCTATGATTCTATGATTCTAATAGTTGTGATAGAATTTCAGCAAGTGTCATTTGTATGCACGCAGCACCTGATGAAATCCCCTCTTCGTCACAACAGTTAAAGCTGCAGGAGCCCTGCCCTATTTTGTATCTGGTCACGCTAGCTAAAGGGGGCAGGGCTCCTGCAGCTTTAACTGTTGTGGTGACGAGCGGATTTCATCAGGTGCTGTGTGCATACCAATGACACAGGCTGAAATTCCCTTTTCTCTACAGCTGTTAAAGATACAGGAGCCCGGTCCTCCTTTCCATATGGTCACCCTAGCTGGGTGAGTTCACCCATTCCTAACAACAAGCCTGTGAGTTAGATTAGGCTGGAAATCAGTGACTGTCACAAACTCTCCCAGCCAGCTTGATAGCTGCGTAAGAACTAGGTTGAGGTTCTCCCAAATCCCAGTCTGACCCTCTCACCACTACACCATACTGCCCCAGTCTCCAGCTAAGAAACCACATTTGCCACATATTTGACATTTGCCACATATTTGATATTGCTACGTACATACAAAGAGCTTGCAGGGTTGCGCCGTAGCATTTGTGCTACCCCAGCCAATAACTGGAATCATATCCATGGTCTTAAAATTAAAACATTCCAGGGCATCTGGAAAGGAGGCTTGCATCCTGTTTTCTTAGTTATTTTAATAATAATAATAATAATAATAATAATAATAATAATAATAATAATAATTTCACGTCTGGATACAGATCAGATGCTATGTCAAGCTCTGGAAAAGAAAGAAATGTACCCAAAGACGGAGATGGGTAAGATTGATTTCATAGAGCAACACCTTCCAAACCACTTCAAGAATTTACGAGCCTGAGGAACAAGCCAAGAGTGAAATATGTTCCCAATCTTATTGATGTTTCATAGGTGGCTGCAACTGGCCTGGCAAGCGAGGGGTTTGCATACACCCCCTGCCCAGATTCTTTTGCAGGAAACAGGGATTAAAAAAAAAAAGAGTAACGGCTATCCCTTATATTAAAATATAAGCATTGTAAAGACACGGGTTTCAACATGCCAGAGGAGGCTGGTGGCTCTGATGCGAGTGGGGTGGTAAATCCGTTCCAGGGTTCAGTCATAAGATCAAAAACAAACTTCAAAGTGATCTTGATAGGCTGGAGTGCTGGGCTGAAAACAACAGAATGAAATTTAATAGGGATAAGTGCCAAGTTCTACATTTAGGAAATAGAAACCAAAGACCCAGGCCATAGCTAGACCTAAGGTTTATCCCTGGATCGTCCAGGGGTCAAACCTGTTCATCTAGGTGACACACAGGGGATCCAGTGCTCAGGCAGGGGCGAACCCTGGATGATCCCAGGATAAACCTTAGGTCTAGTTGTGGCCCCAGTTACAAGATGGGGGATACTTGGCTCAGCAATACTACAAATGAGAAGGATCTTGGAATTGTTGTAGATCACAAGCTGAATATGAGCCAACAGTGTGATGTGGCTGCAAAAAAAGCAAATGCTATTTGGGGCTGCATTAATAGAAGTATAGCTTCCAAATGGCGTGAGGTACTGGTTCCTCTCTATTCGGCCCTGGTTAGGCCTCATCTAGAGTATTGCATCCAGTTCTGGGCTCCACAATTCAAGAAGGATGCAGACAAGCTGGAGCGTGTTCAGAGGAGGGCAACCAGGATGATCAGGGGTCTGGAAACAAAGCCCTATGAGGAGAGACTGAAAGAACTGGGCATGTTTAGCCTGGAGAAGAGAAGATTGAGGGGAGACATGAGAGCACTCTTCAAATACTTAAAAGGTTGTCACACAGAGGAGGGCCAGGATCTCTTCTCGATCCTCCCAGAGTGCAGGACACGGAATAATGGTCTCAAGTTGCAGGAAGCCAGATTCCGGCTGGACATTAAGAAAAACTGCCTGACTGTGAGAGCAGTATGACAATGGAACCAGTTACCTAGGGAGGTTGTGGGCTCTCCCACACTAGAGGCCTTCAAGAGGCAGCTGGACAAGCATCTGTCAGGGATGCTTTAGGGTTTATTCCTGCATTGAGCAGGGGGTTGGACTAGATGGCCTTGTAGGCGCCTTCTAACTCTGCTATTCTATGATTCTATGATCATAAGAAGAGACATGCTGAGATGTAGTTTGTATAGTTTGTATAGTTTTTTTTTATACCTTTCCCTGTATGTCTTGTTTTTTGTAGAAAATAAATAAAAGTATTAATTGAAAAAATAATAAGAAGAGCCATGCTGGATCAGACTAAGGGTCCATCTAATCCAGTATTCTGTTCACAGTGGCCAACCAGCTGTCGACCAGGAATCCACAAGCAACTACTCTCTACCACCCATGCTCCCCAGCAACTGGTGTACATAGGTTTACTGCCTCAGACACATAGCCGTCAGGACTAGTAGCCTTCTCCTCCAGGAAATTACCCAACCCCCTTTTACAGCCATCCAAATGGGTGGCCATCACTACCTCTTGTGGTAGGGAATGCCATAGTTTTATTTTGTGCTGTGTGAAGAAGTCCTTTCTTTTATCTGTCCTGAATCTCCCACCAATCAGGTTCACGGGATGACCCTGTTAGTTCTAGTATTTGGTGCTCGGAGAACTCTAATTCTGACTGGTTCTGACTGAAACACAGAGCAGAGTCACTGCCCTACTGACGCCTTGTGAAGCATGGTGGATAGGTGCTTTAGCGTTTTGACTGGTTCTGGGTGGAACCCAGAGTAGAGTCACGGCCCCACTAACATCGGAGTCACCAGCCTCCACTGACTTCCATGTTAAAGCCTTCCCCAACACTTAGAAGAGCCTGATAGTTCTTCCTGAAGACCTATGGGAGACCATGGCCTTAGCTAGAACTAAGGTTTATCCCGGGATCATCCTGGGGTCATCCCTACCTGCTCCCGGGATCCCCTGTGTGTCATTTACATGAACAGGGATGACCCCTGGATGACCCCGGGATAAACCTTAGTTCTAGCTAAGTCCAAAGTGACCCAAATAGGCATTCAGGAAGAAGTGCTGGTCTCCTGCAAGTGCTGGGGTGTTTAAAAAAGAATTAAAAACAATAGAAAGACCATCTCTCAACAACTGTCTACACTTAAAAAGGTATGTGGAAACTCTGTCCCCCTCCCCAAAGAGAAAATTCTCCAAAATTCTCACCTCTTCCAGCCTCTTTCACCAGAGGTTTCTGCCCCCCCCATCCCCCGTGAAATGCCCAAAATGGAATAATCGAAATTACTAACCAGATCGTAGACAACAGAGAGTATAGGAAAGTAGTGTGATTCATTTTGTTCCTGGAATGGTTTTATAGCAGCAGCAGAAGTCTACATTTTGGGGACTGGGGCAGAGCTAGGAATTAGGGATGTGCATGGACCCCCTGATCCTCTTCGCACCTGATCCGCAAATTGTGGATTGGGCCCGCTCCGCCTCGCCTCGATCCGCCTAGGGTACGCTCTGCTCCGCTGCGGAGCTCCAGCTCCGAATCAGAGCTCCACAGCGGCGGGGAGTGGCTCCAGGTAAGGCCCCCCTCCCTCCTCCCCCTTACCTGTGTCCGTCCCGGACCATCCCAGCTTCACTAGAGCCCGCGGCTCAACCAGGAACTGTAGGCCCCGATTGCAGCCTACACTTCCTGGCTGAGCTGCGGGCTCTAGTGAAGGTGGCGACAGGCTGTGATGGACGCACGTAAGACCCCCCCCTCCCCCTTACGTGGCTCTGCCACTGTCGCCGCACGGGTGGCGGCGGCTGCAGAGCCAGGTAAATCCCCCTCTCTCCTCCCCCTTACCTCCGTCCGTCTGCGGACCTGTGGCTACTTCAACTGAGCCCGAGGACTCAAACAGGAAGACCAGGCCACAGTTGCGTATCTGGCCCAGATACAGTTGAAACAGCCGCGGGACCGCGGACGGATGCAGGTAAGACCCCCCTCCCCCTTACCTGGCTCTGCCGCCGTCGCCACATGGGCGGCAGCGACAGCGGCAGGGCCAGGTAACCCCCCCCTTACCTTTTTTGCGGAGCTCCGGATAGAGGCGAAGGATCCGCCTTCACCTCGATCTGCTCCGCAACGCTCCGCTGCTCCCCCGATCCTCTTTGCCTCCTCCTTAAGGGGAGGTGAAGCCCCCCCCCCGATCCACTTCTGCTTCTCCGATCCGAGGAGAAGCGGAGCACATCCCTACTAGGAATAGGTTTTCACTTTCTGAATTTGCACTCATGATGGCAGTTTACTGCTGATTCACCTATTTCTGGATGTGTACTTATTTCGGTAGGGATTACCCTTGACCAGTCATATTTTGTTGTTGAATTACTGCTGAAACATCAAGCAGAAATTTACTCCTTTTCCCATGGAAGATGTGTATGCACATTTGTGTATGAGTTTATCAGCCTTCTCCAATGTGGTACCCTCCAGGTGTTTTGGACTAGGACTCCCAGCATTCCTGACTTATTAGCCATGCTTTTTGAGGTGGATGGGAATTGAAGTCCCTAGGGTCATAGGAAACTGCCTTATATAAAGTCTGACCATGGGGCCATCCATCTTGTCAACAAGATGCCGCCTAGGTTATTTTGTAGCTAGGCAGGGTATAAAATGAATTGATGATGATGATGATGCGCTACTAGCCCTGATGGTTATGTGCTGTCTCCAGTATTCGAGGCAGAAAGCCTGTGTGCACCAGTTGCTGGGGAAGATGGGTGGGAGGGTGCTGTTGCACCATGTCCTGCCTTGTTGGTCCCTGGCCGATGGCTGGTTGGCCACTGTGTGAACAGAGGGCTGGACTAGATGGAACCTCGGTCTGATCCAGCATCTGGGCTCTTCTTATGTTCTTATGTAAAACCATAATTAAAACATTAAAAAGCAAATCAATGAAACACACACACACACACACACACACACACACACATGCAAGAAATAAATAGCACTGTGCCCCCAGTTAAAACCGACTTCAGTAAACACATCAGCATCAAAACCAAAGACTTGCGTGAAAAATAATAATATATGGATTTATGTTCTTATGATGATGTCCAGTACTGTCAACACTGGCTGGCAGCAGCTTTCCAGGTTTTCAGACAGCAGTCTTTCCCCTCTATACCTGGCGATGCCGGGAATCGAACCTGGAACCTTCGACATGCCAACCATGTGCTCTACCATTGAAGTATGGCCCTTAAGTTCAAAATGTCTGGAGGTCACCAGCTTTGGGAAGGCTGATCTATATATTGAGCGTGGGCGTCAAGTTTGGCTCTGCTGCCTTTCTGCAAATCCATGAGTGCTGGTCTTCCAATTGGAAGGGAAACTAAGGGATTTAAAGCTTGTTAAGTGGTCCAACATGGTGTCCAGTCCCTGGATGCAGATTGATACAGGTTTATAGATGCAACCATTATAATATATTCTTGCTTCGTTGAAAAATCTAGGCGGTTCTGTTCAGGGTCGCTCCTTCTCCTTCCCGCTGCAGAGAGAGCTTTTCACCTCATCATCTCAAACCCAGAGGTTATGAGCATTATGGCTTCAGCGCATAGCTTCACCATCTCCCACCTGTGACCGCTGCTGCATTCTGGGCTTGCACGTCTGCAGCCAGGCATAGGTTCAGCCAGATGGAGAACAGATTTTTGCAGCTGACAGCTCCTTTAATGAAGAGACCTTGTAACATAAACCAGCACAAAACACACACACACACCCCATGCTGCCTTCCTCTTGCACCAGTCTGGAGAGGTGAAGGGATAGTTGATAAAGCATTTGTCCAGACAGCCTGATTCTCAGGTTTGCATGCCTGGCCAGGAAAGCGATGGGCCGGATACTTCAGGGATTTCATGGACAACAAGTTGTCCACCGACATTCAACCAGCTTCTGGAAACAGCAGACGAGCCACAATTGAGCAATGTTATCATAGAATCATAGAATAGTAGAGTTTGAAGGGGCCTATAAGGCCATCGAGTCCAACCCCCTGCTCAATGCAGGAATCCACCCTAAAGCATCCCTGACAAATGCTTGTCCAGCTGCCTCTTGAATGCCTCTAGTGTGGGAGAGCCCACGACCTCCCTAGGTAACTAGTTCCATTGTCCTACTGCTCTAACAGTCAGGCAGTTTTTCCTAATGTCCAGCCAGAATCTGGCTTCCTGCAACTTGAGATCATTAGTCCGTGTCCTGCACTCTGGGAGGGTCGAGAAGAGATCCTGGCCCTCCTCTGTGCGACAACATTTTAAGTATTTGAAGAGTGCTATCATGTCTCCTCTCAGTCTTCTCTTCTCCATGCTAAACATGCCCACTTCTTTCAGCCTCTCCTCATAGGGCTTTGTTTCCAGCCCCCTGTTCATCCTGGTTGCCCTCCTCTGAACATGCTCCAGCTTGTCTGCATCCTTCTTGAAGTGTGGAGCCCAGAACTGGACGCAATACTCAAGATGAGGCCTAACCAGTACTGAATGGAGCGGAACCAGTACCTCACATGATTTGGAAGCTATGCAACTGTTTCTCTAACTGCCCTCCTTTCCATTTATGAGATACATTTAGGGCTCAGGATATTCCACTATAAAAGCGGTATATAAAAGGCAGGAGCCACACTACTGCTATATAGCGGTACTGAAGTGCACTGACAACTGTTGGGGCCCATTGACACATCTACATCAAGCAGGATACAGCACTATGAAAGTGGTATGAAAGCGGTATATGGCTACGCGTCAATGAGCCCCAACAGTTGCCAATGCACTTCAATACCACTATAAAGCAGTAGTGTTGTTCCTGCCTTTTATATACTGTTTTCATAGCGGAATATCCTGCTAGGTGTAGATGACCCCACAGACCACGCCATACCCTACAAAGCTTAGAGCCAGGTTACCTGAAGGATCTTCTCCTCCCATGTATATCTGCCCGAATCCTAAGTTCATCATAGAATCATAGAATAGTAGAGTTGGAAGGGGCCTAAAAGGCCATCAAGTCCAACCCCCTGCTCAATGCTAAGACGCCCTCTGTAGGCTGCCCTCACCAAATGAATTGAGGTGAATGGATACTAAGGAGAGGGCCTTTTCGTTAGTGCTCACCCCCTCCAGTCCTGTAATGTCCTCCCTAGAAAAGTTCACCTAATGCCTATTAGGTGAAGACTGTTTTATTATCCTAGGCTTTTTAGTCCTTCAGTTTTAAAAGTTGTATTAGTGTGTTTTTTGTACTGCTGCTGGCTTTCACCTTGGCTTTCATTTTAGTTTCATTTAGTTTCATTCTGTTTTAAGCGCAAGGTTTTCATATAACCTTTTGCAACGTTATTGTATTTGATGGATTTAAGTTTAGTTTTGTGAGCCACTCAGAGAGCTTCAGCTAGTGGGTAGTACAGCAATGTAATAAATTAGGGTGACCCTATGAAAAGGAGGACAGGGCTCCTGCATCTTTAACAATTGCATAGAGAAGGGAATTTCAGCAGGTGCCATTTGTATGCCTGCAGCACCTGGTGAGATTCCCTCTTCATCACAACAGTTAAAGCTGCAGGTGCCCTGCCCTCTTTTAAATCTGGTCACTCTAGTATAGCTCCTGCAGCTTTAACTATTGTGATGAAGTTGGAATTTTCCCAGGTTCTCCATATATACAAATGACAACTGCTGAAATTCCCGTTTCTATGCAACTGTTAAAGATACAGGAGCCCTGTCCTCCTTTTCTCATGGTCACCCTACATAAATGAATAAAAATAAAGGTAATATTTATTGGCCTACACACACAAAACCAACTCGCTTTGCAGCCATGGATTTGGTGGTTCTGTGCAGAACAGATGGCAAGCTAGCTGCACCCAGGGGTCCCCAAACTTTATGGGTCAGTGGAACTTTGAGAGAGTGTCATAGGCCCTCCCACAAAATGGCTGCCATGGAAGGGCCCGCCCATTCACAAGGGCGCCAAGGAACCCACTGGCACTGGGTTGGCGACCTCAGGGTTATACGGTCCTCTTTGCTGACATCAGACCCATCTGACAAAGTGCCTCTTAGTCCACAAAAGCTTCCGACAAGATAAGCGTGTTGATATTTAGGGTGCCACAGAATTCTTGGTTGGTTTGGGGGCAACAGACAGACACAGGTATGCTTTGGGCTTTGGGTGCTACAACACGCTCAATGCCAACTCAGTGGTTGCATGTGGGAACCACGGGTTAACATTATGACGGGGACAGGGCTTGTATATATTGCTGGCATCCAACGAGGTGTAACGTTTCCAAATCAATAAAGGGAGGTGAAAGAGCAATTTATTGTGGCAAAATATCACAGCTTGAGCTGCAATTTAAACTGGGGATATGTGAAATCTCTCTAAAAAAATGTTTGCGCTCCTCACGAAAACTGTTTTTGACATACGAACACTCCTCCTTGACCTGCCTTGGATGTTTCTCATGAGCAAAACACCCAGGGCCTTGCTAGACCTACCTTTGAATCCGGCCTTCAGGTGCGTCGAGTCTGTGCTATAATTAGCACGGGCCGTCGCGCCTATCCAGACATCAGACGCAACGGGGAAAGAAAAGCCCCGTTGCGTCGCCCATTTTAAAAAAATCTTAAAGGGGCCATGTGCGCAGGAGCGCACCAACGAAAAGGTAAGTGGTTTTTTTAAAAAAATTAAGGGTTCCCCGCTCCCCCTGCCCCCAATTTACCCCCACAATGTCTGATGTCCCACCGCTTGCCAGTCCACCCCCCGCTCGCTAGTCTGCCCTCTCCCGCTCGCCCTCCTAGCCCGCTCGCTCGCCTCGTCTGCCTCGCCCGCTTGCTCGCCCGCTCGCCAGGTCCGATGCCCCCTCCGCCCTCCCCGGCTGTGATCTCCCCACCCTGGCTCCACTCTCCCCCCCCATCTCTCCTGCCGGGTCCGCTCTTTCCCCCCTGGCCCCCATCACTCCCCCCCTGCGATTCCCTCGCCCCCGGCCCGATGGGCACAGCACTCCTATGGAGTGCTGTGCCCAGTGTGCGGCTTCTCCTGGCTACTCGCAAGTAAGCGAGCAGCCGGAAAAAGCCGCGGAACCTGCTAGACTTTCTGCAGCCCCGTTCTCAGCCCGGAGCTGTAGAAACACCAGCCCAAAAGTGGTGCCGGTTATCCCGGGCCAAGGGAGGGTTTAGCCCGGCCTGACCCCGGGATCCCCTGTGCGTCATCTGCACGCACAGCAGGGAGCCCGGGCCTCGCACCAGGCTAAACCCTCGTCTAGGAAGGCCCCCAGTTTTGTATTTGGGTATCTTAGAAACTGCCTCCCCCCACCCACCGCTCTGTTAAACCATCAGAAAAAAGTATGCACAGGCTCAGGGTGGCTTTTTATGCAACAAGAGGGCAAAACATGGCCTAAATTTGCATACATTAATTGATGGATACAGGTGCATCAATGAATGACTCACACAGATTGACTCACACAGATCATCTGCATACTAGTATTTTACTTCTCAGTATCATACTGTCCTGGATTTTCTGCGGGCGCCCACTATGTGTCCATTGTAAACACACACCCAAGGCATTCCTCTTCCCCTACCTGTCGACTCACAGCACTTAGCTGAGACATCCACATACACTGGCAAGCTGCCCAGCTTCCTCTCTGGCCTCCCCACTCCCCGCCACTCCCCCCCCCCCGCCACTTGCCTGCCTGCGGGCCTTACCTGAGGTTTCCATGAGAGCCACTTTGGCAATAACATGTTTCAATGCCACCGCTTCTCCCCGCTCCCTCCCAGCTGCTCCCTCCGACTCCCAGCTCTGTTGATATATTTTGTTGCTTAGCAACACAAAGTTCTTCACATAGCTCAGAACCTCCAGCATACAAAGTTCCGTGCCATGCATTGGCATGCTTCACCTTAGCATTTGATAAACCTTGTAATTTAAATAGAAATAAAATATCTCTCTCTATAGTGAGAAAAACTGACCAGGGGACCGCTCTGCCTCCTCTGTCTGGTGTCCAGGCGCAAACTGTTGATGGGCAATCTCAAGACTCCTTCTCCTCTCTCTTCATCTTTAAGCTCAGAGTGGACAACCCTTCAAACAGAGGATGCCTTCAAAATAGAGGACACTTTATCTTCAGAGGAGGGCAACCAGGATGATCAGGGATCTGGAAACAAAGCCCTATGAAGAGAGACTGAAAGAACTGGGCATGTTTAGCCTGGAGAAGAGAAGATTGAGGGGAGACATGGTAGCACTCTTCAAATACTTGAAAGGCTGTCTCACACAGGAGGGCCAGGATCTCTTCTCGATCCTCCCAGAGTGCAGGACACGGAATAAGAGGCTCAAGTTACAGGAAGCCAGATTCCATCTGGACATCAGGAAAAACTTCCTGACTGTTAGAACAGTACGACAATGGAACCAGTTACCTAGGGAGGTGGTGGGCTCTCCCACACTAGAGTCATTCAAGAGGCAGCTGGACAACCATCTGTCAGGGATGCTTTAGGTAGGGTGACCATATGAATAGGAGGACAGGGCTCCTGTATCTTTAACAGTTGCATAGAAAAGGGGATTTCAGCAGGTGTCATTTGTATATTTGGAGAACCTGGTAAAATTCCAACTTCATCACAGCAGTTAAAGCTGCAGGAGCTATACTAGAGTGACCAGATTTAAAAGAGGGCAGGGCACCTGCAGCTTTAACTGTGGTGATGAAGAGGGAATTTCACCAGGTTCTCCATATATACAAATGACTCCTGCTGAAATTCCCTTTTCAATACAACGGTTAAAGACACAGAAGCCCTGTCCTCTTTTTCATATGGTCACCCTACTTTAGGGTGGATTCCTGCATTGAGCAGGGGGTTGGACTCGATGGCCTTGTAGGCCCCTTCCAACTCTGCTATTCTATGATTCTATGATTCATGAGGTCAGTGAAAGTTGGGAGAATTGACTGTCAACGTGGTGGGCAGGTGAAGGCAGTCCTGATATACGACAGGCCCATGGCTGATGAAGGAACTCCATGCCAAAGGCAAAATCATAAAAAAAATCTGGGACTAAAGTTGCCACTGGATTTTGGCTAATTCAAGTGTGCATTTCTGCCCATTGATTAAAGTATAAAAATGCATAATTTTAAAAAATGTGCCTTTCAAAGTGCACTTTTTTTAAAAGTGCACTTTTTTTTAATGCAGTTGCAAATTCAGGATTCCACGAACATTTCTAACAAACAAACAAAAAACCAACCTCTCCTGCTCACATTTGCATTTGGGATCCTGAGCAGGATATGTTGGCATGATTTGCAAACAGAAAAGAAATTCTCATGATCCACCCCAGCTCAGCAGAAGCAGCAACAAAACTAAACAAGACCATATAAGACAGCCTTCCTCAACCTGGGGCGCTCCAGATGTGTTGGACTGCATCTCCCAGAATGCCCCAGCTGGCTGGGGCATTCTGGGAGCTGTAGTCCAACACATCTGGAGCGCCCCAGGTTGAGGAAGGCTGATATAAGAGGATCAAAACCAACATTCAGTCTGCAGTGTGCTTTGAAATAATAACATTTTGACCTGGCATCTGAAGGCAGAAATGGAGAAGGCTGAACAGATGTTTTGAAGCAAAGGATTCCATATGGCGGGAGCCACCACAGAGAAGGCCTTGTCTTGCATTCCTACACGTTGTCTCTCGTTGTGGGAAAAGGAGAAAAATCTAAGCATGGTCGTGGATTCATAGGGGAGGGGGCATTATTTAGGATACCCAGAACTTAAACTATTTTGGTGGTTCTAGTCATGAAAATCATCCAAGAAATTTCAGGGAAGGTCAAAAAATATTTTGATGAGACTTGCAATTTTATTTTATTTTTAAAAAAGAGAGACTTTGCATATCCCGAGTTTAAATTAAAGCTCAAAATGTGATACTTTTGCGCATGAATTGCTCTTTCACCTCTTTTTATTGAATTGTACACATTGCACATAATCTCTGCTTCAGCCCGGTCTCCTCATTGAATGCAACATCTTGTACCCTTGTCCCATTGCACAAATCTCATCCTCATCATTTTTTTTCCTGTTTTGACCGTTGTGAGGAACGTTACATCTTTGTCTAATATTATTCTGACCGAGGTCTTTGTTCCTGGAGCCAGTCCATAATATTGCAAACATTCATTTCCAGCTCTTGCCCGGTATATCTTTATTAGTTCTGCTGTATGCGTCGGGATCATGGTTTGGATTATTACACCATCAATTCCTGGACAATAAGACATTTCCATCTATGAGTGAGTGTTTCCATATAGATGCAATGACTGAAAATTTCTGGGTCCAATATCCCCAAAATAAAAATTAGCTATTGCTTTTTTGGCTTGCAAACAACACCTCCCTGGTGGAAGAATGCCCTCAGCATCTGGTTTCAGATCCTCCAAACCAAAATTCAATAACTTTTTGGTTACCTTTGACAGTATTTTACTGCCGTTTCCTTCAACACCCGTCAATATTTGCATAATAACGATGGCCAAGCCCTGACTTTGCCTCTTGGATCTGAGCCCTGGAGCAGACGGGAAAGCGTTCCTCAAAACCGCAGCGGCAAGCGCAATGAATTCCCTCCGTTGATGCAAGGGTCATCCTTCTGGTAGCTGGGCTAGATTGCATCTTGACTAGGGTGACCATATGAAAAGGAGGACAGGGCTCCTGTATCTTTAACAGTAATGTAGGAAAGGGAATTTCAGCAGGTGTCAATTGAAGTGGGTGAAATTCACTCTTCATCACAACAGTTAAAGCTACGCCAGCTATAGTAGAGTGGCCAGATACAAAAGAGGGCAGGGCTTCTGCAGCTTTAACAGTTGTGATGAAGAGGGATTTTCACACTCTTCAATTGACACCTGCTGAAATTCCCTTTTCTACATTACTGTTAAAGATACAGGAGCCCTGTCCTCCTTTTCATATGGTCACCCTAATCTTGACCTCACTCGCCTTTTGTGCTTTCATTGCAGGTCAAGGCTGTGGTGGACAACCTGGAAAGGAAGTCCCAAGGGGAAAAATGTATCAGGCAGCTGAATTTCGATTTAAGATATAACCCAGTCATGAGAACTCAGGGATGGGAACAGAGGAGAGCTACCCAAGGCTTAGGAGTCTGGGATTTAAGAGGTGTCACTTCATAGGTCAGGGGGTGGAGCCTAACGGAGAGGGATGTAGATGGCTGCCTTGGGAGTCAGAATTAGATGGGCCTTGTTCTAGCTAAGGATGTACAAGAATCTCTTTAACGTTTGCAAACCATGTAAGCATGTGATGATCATGAATGTGAATGCAAGTATTTATTTATTTATTGCATTTATATACTGCCTGAGGTGATACCCACCTTTCTGTCCCTTAGGTATGTCTGAATTTGTATGTCTAGCGAGTGCGGAATATTTGACTATCAGAGGAGGGCAACCAGGATGATCAGGGGTCTGGAAACAAAGTCCTATGAAGAGAGACTGAAAGAACTGGGCATGTTTAGCCTGGAGAAGAGAAGATTGAGGGGGGACATGAGAGCACTCTTCAAATACTTAAAAGGTTGTCACACAGAGGAGGGCCAGGATCTCTTCTCGATCCTCCCAGAGTGCAGGACACGGAATAACGGGCTCAAGTTAAAGGAAGCTAGATTCCGGCTGGACATCAGGAAAAACTTCCTGACCGTTAGAGCAGTACGACAATGGAATCAGTTGCCTGGTGAGGTTGTGGGCTCTCCCACACTAGAGGCCTTCAAGAGGCAGCTGGACAAGCATCTGTCAGGGATGCTTTAGGGTGGATCCCTGCATGGAGCAGGGGGTTGGACTGGATGGCCTTGTAGGCCCCTTCCAACTCTACTATTCTATGATTCTATGATTCTATGACTGAGTGGGTGTGGCTAGTGATGCAGTGAGAGAGGGAGGAGTATAAATAGGTTGGCTGAGGGGATTGCAAGCAAGTCTTGTCTTGTCTTTATTTTTATTTTTATTTATTTATTATATTTATATACCGCCCCATAGCCGAAGCTCTCTGGGCGTGTTGTCTGAGTCTGATTCTGATTATTATTCTTGTGGAGTGTCTGAGGCTTGTGCTTCTTGACAGTGTTTGGTGTGTGAGGAGTGAGAAGAGATAGGACTTTAAGGGACTTGGGATTGTTGTTTTAAATATAAAAATAAGCAGTTTTGAGCTAAATTGAAAAACCAAAGATCTGTTCAACTTCAATAAACTTTATTTATTTCTTTATTTATTTATTGCATTTCTATACCGCCCAATAGCCGGAGCTCTCTGGGCGGTTCACAAAAATTAAAACCATTCAAAGTATAAAACAACAGTATAAAACCATACTATAAAATACAGTATAAAAGCTCAACCAGATAAAAACAGCAGCAATGCAAAATTACAAATTTAAAATACCAAGTTAAAATTTATTTATAGACTGTTAAAATACTGGGAGAATAAAAAGGTCTTCACCTGGCGTCTAAAAGCATATAATGTAGGTGCCAAGCGAACCTCCTTATGGAGCTCATTCCACAGCCAGGGTGCCACAGCAGAGAAGGCCCTCCTCCTGGTAGCCACCTGCCTCACTTCCTTTGGCAGGGGCTCGTGGAGAAGGACCCCTGTAGATGATCTTAGGGTCCGGGCAGGTACATATGGGAGGAGGTGTAAAGATAACCTGGCCCCAAGCCGTTTAGGGCTTTAAATGTCAATACCAGCACTTTGAATTGGGTCCGGACCTAGACTGGCAGCCAATGAAGCTGGAAAAGGACTGGTGTAATGTGGTCTCGTCGGCCAGTCCCTGTTAGTAACCGTGCTGCCCTGTTTTGTACCAGCTGAAGTTTCCGGACCGTTTTCAAAGGCTGACCCACATATAACGCATTGCAGTAATCCAAACGAGAGGTTATCAGAGCATGGATAACTGTAGCTAGGCCCAGATATATCAGCCTAATTAATTAATTAGGTAAGGGGGAGGGGGGGTCTTACCTGCATCTGGTATATCAGCCTAATTTATTTATTTATTTATTTATTTATTTATTTATTTATTTATTTATTTATTTCACTTATATACTGCCCCCATAGCCAGGGCTCTCTGGGCAGTGTACAGAAATTCTAAAATTGAGATAAAAACGAGTATACAAAATTTAAAATTCTAAAACGCAAAACATACATACATAAAGCATTAAAAACCATTAAAAATAAACATGTGGGTGATTAAGATGTGCTGCCATATGCCTGGGCAAAGAGGAAAGTCTTAACCTGGCGCCGGAAAGATAGTGTTGGCGCCAGGCGAGCCTTGTCAGGGAGATCATTCCATAGTCTGGGGGCCACCACCGAAAAGGCCCTGTCCCTTGTTGCCACACTCCGAGCCTCTCTCAGAGTAGGCACCCGGAGAAGGACCTTAGATGTTGAATGTAGTGACCGGGTATATTCACGTTGGGAGAGGTGTTCCGTCAGGTATTGTTACCACTAGGGTGACCATATCTTGGAAACCAAAAAGGAGGACAACATGGCGGCCCCAAAGGGGGCATGACAAGCCCCAGGGGGGCACGCCCACCCAAATATAGCCTTGATCGCATGTCTGATTTTACAGCACACAATTAAGACAGCTGATCTACATAACATCTTAATGTTAAAAATCACAGAAATAAAGAAAAAGTGAGACATTCAATATATTTGAAATGAACTTAACTCACTGCTACTTTTGTAGCTTTTGCTATTCTTTGAAGCTTTTGCTATACTACGTGTGGTACAGGCTCCCCCTCCTTCATAACTTTTCTTACTGCAAATCCTTCACTGGGTGTCAATAGTCTCACCTTTCATAGTATTTAACTCTCTTTCCCCATAACCTTTCTCATATCCATACTTACAGATTCAGCAAACTGCTACTACTGAACAAATGAAGCAGCTGACAAATGCAAAAAAAATCTAGTACAACAAACTAGCAACCTAGCATTCAGAAAGAGCATAAAATAACCTGCAAAAATTAGCCGTGGTACAAAATGGACTAAAGCCTTGTTGCAGTCACTTCTCACTAGCACTTCTTAGCTTGATTCAACTCTGGTTTATCAATGAGAAACTAATCTAAAAATGTGTCATTATAGCTCTGGAACATTAGCCGTGTAAACAAGACCATGGTCAGTAGCAAGCTTACTCCCACGTAAATGAATATAGGATTGCAGCCTTTTCATATCTGTTCACCTTACTCTAGCAAGTGCAAGCCCCTCCTGTCAAGAAGAACTATGCTCTAACTAGAACCTGGCCTCTTGGAACATGCAACCAGCAGGTGCTCTCCAGAAAGATGCTTTCAGAGCCTAGGAGATCCTGACACAGTCAGACAAGACAAGCCACGCTATGCATTCACATATTATCTTGCTGGGACAGAACAATTCTGGACAAGACAATACTTTGCAATTGACCAGACATAACAGTCATAAGCAAAAAAGAAAAACACAACTACCTCACTGACATAGCAATACCTAGTGACAAAAATGGTGCATTAAAGGAAGAAGAAAAAAGAGAAAAATATACATCACTGCCTCTGGAAGTTAAAGAACTATGACAACAGGAAAAAAGTTACAATTATTCTGTTAGCTAAGGTGATCATATGGAATGGAGAACGGGGCTCCTGCACATTTAGCAGTTGTATTGAAAAGGGAATTTCAGCAGGTATCAATTGTATGCATGCAGCACCTCGTGAAATTCCCTCTTCATCAGAACAGTCAAGGAGCCCAGCCCTCCTGACCAGATACAAAAGAGGGCAGTCAGTTATTTAAAGGAGAGAGTTCCACATGTAAAGGGCCAAAAGGCAGTACAAGAAATAGCACAAGGGAGTGGAGGTTTCATAAGTAGATTAGTGTTTGGTTGGGAACAGAGAGAAAGCAATGGGTGCACTCTCAGACCCCAAGTTACTGATATCCTTCTGTAAGTTTTCCATCCCTGGCAAGTTAATTAAGTGCTATGCTCCCCCACATCCACCTGCCCTTCCTCTCCTTTTTTAAATTTATTTTTATTCTACATTATTTTTAGGCTGCTTTTAAGGATAGAACCCTTTGGAATTGCCGAGCAATTAATTTCGTGTGCACGTAGGGTGGGAAGAAATGGCCCAAATGGAATTATGCTTAAGAATGCAAGAAGGCCAAGGGTCTGTCTAGTCCAGCATTCTGTTCACACAGTGGCCAACCAGCTGCCCATGGGAAGCCCATGAGCAGGACATGAGTACAACAGAACCTTCCTGCCCATGTTCCCCAGTAATTGGAGACCATAGGCTTAGTGTCTCTGACACTGGAGGTAGCACATAGCCATCAGGAAATAGCCATACCAGAGACCATAGCTGTCCACCAGAGACCAACAAAGCAGGACATGGTTCAACAAGATCCTCCCACCCATATTCCACAGCAAATTGTGCACATAGGCTTACTGCCTCTGATACTGGAGGTAGCACATTAAAGAATAGTGTTTCCTCTTTGCTAGTTCCCTGAGCATTTAAGGACAAAGGGTCACACTCAACATAAACCCTACTTAGATTAAAGCTGTTGAAATGAATGACATATTTTTCAGGGGGTGGAGGGGAACAGAACCCCCCCCCCCCCGATTGCTATAGCATTCACAATTTGTCAGACAAGGATCTATTTTTAACAAGAGTTCTGAGGGACAGTTGCAGTATTGATAAATGCTTACTTTTTTCATTTCTAGCAAGAGAACTCTTCTTGTACCTAAACAGATAATAAATATTCCACACACTCCCCCTTCTTGAACAACACACACTGAGACCAATCACAGAGCAGGAGCAGAGGGCTGGCCAACACATTGTGTCCAGAGTCAGTAAATTAGGCTTTCGTGAGGCAGTAATTTCTTATACATTCACAGGGAAAAGGGTGTGGTGGTGGGGAGATCATGTTGTTAAAAAAAACATTAAGTAATCAAGCAAAGCAAGTTTAATGCCATCTGTTTTTCTGATGTCCCATTTTCCCCATTAAGAATCTATATTTTATTTTATTTATTTATTTATTTATTTATTTATTACATTTCTATACCGCCCAATAGCCAGGGCTTTCTGGGCAGTTCACAAAAATTAAAACCATTCAAAGTATAAAACAACAGTATAAAACCATAATATGAAATACAATATAAAAGCTCAACCACATAAAAACAGATTTCTTTTTTAAAGGTTACACATTAAGGAGAATTTTCTGTCTAGATCTACCAGCACCAAATCAACTAAATTCATCAGAGACAAATAGCACAATGAAGAGTTCATTTAAAATGATTTTTCTTTTTGTTCCTGTTTGGAACTCAACTTTTAAAATTTTCAATACAAAGCTAAGAATCTTAAATTATACATGGGTGGTACTATAATATGGATGGGGTGGCATCAATCCCCATCCTTTCTCCAAATACCTCCTTACCAGCGGAGTTGTGCTACGTTGGCAGCCACACTTGTTTCAATGCTTCATGGCAGCCCTGGAAGCTGCACTGGCCACACATGCTCAGTATTACTGTTCCCCGTTCTGCTGGCTGAGAGGCAGTGAAGCAGGTTGTCTGGATGGAATAATCTACTTTACTGCCAAACATGACCCAAGCGATTGCGCCTGCATGGATTGCACCCCGCGCCCCCGCCTGGGTGCTAGGAACGTGCCCTCGGCAATCCAGGCCTTTTCCTGGGCCAGTGCCATTGCACAGGCTTCGATGGCTCAAGACGCCTTGACACAAGCCCCGGATGGCTCTGAGAAAGGCTGGAGACGCGTTCCTAGAAGTGCTAGTCCTCCCGTGTTGTATTTGGCTTTGGCTTGGAGTGGCTCTGGGAGGGCTGCTTTTTTCACTCCCCATCCAGGGAGCGGACACAGACCTCGCCCCTTTCCTCTCATCACCTTGATGCTTGCGTCAAGGCAACAAGAGGTAAGGGGCAGGGCTATGTGTTCGCTCCCAGGATGGGGAGTGAAAAATGCAGCCCTCCCAGAGCCGCTCAGAGGTAAGGGGAGCAAAAACGGACCCCCGCCCCTTACCATTCGTCACCTTGACACAAGCATCAAAGTGATGAGAGGTAAGGGGCGGGGCTCCGTGTTTGCTCCCAGGACGCAGGCCTTCTTCTGTGTGCTGGTGCGGTTACACCAGCACAGAGGAGAAGGGTAGAGCATCGCTGGGGGGTGGGGGCAGGGAGAGACATTCTCAGACAACGAGTCTCCCAGCTCCTCCCCACCAGCAACACAGGCCTGGGCCATGGGAGGGAGTGGCAGTACTGCGATTTCCCGGTCATTTGGGGGATTTTGAAATCTCCCCCCAGATCCCACTTTGGGGCAGGATTTCCGGACATGTCCAGGCAAATCCGGGCGTATGGTCACCCTAGTTATCACAAACCACATGTCAGCTCGGATTTATTACCTGCTATATTACACAGTGTAAAAGCATCTAACAATAGACCTGCAGTTCAGTACTTCAACAATAGAACCTTTTTTCCAAAACCCTTTCCCTTGTTCCCTCACATATAGGAGAAAGGTTGTGTGGTTTTTACCCTTTCCTCAGCCTTTTCAAGCGGTGGTGCTTGGCTTGAGAATGGTGTGCTAGGCCAGGCCTTCTGTGTGAGGTCGATGTCATCGTACTTCCCCATAGTCGAAGCTCTCTGGGTGGTTGACAAAAGTTAAAAACAGTAAACGTTAAAAACAAATATACAAAGTTTAAAAACATAAAAAGCATAAAAACAACAGTATCCAGATAAAAACAGCTATAAAAGTAGGACAGCATGTTCTCCGAGAATGTTTGCAAATTCCCAAACTCGCATTCGTGCCCCTAAATTGGGCATTTTGAAAAATGTACACTTTTCAAAGTGCATATATTCTGCTTCACGCTATGGGGTAAAGTATGCATATTTGTTAAGCTCTCTTTAAAATGGGTGTTATCCAAATGCGCAGTTATCCCATTCATCTGAAATGAAAGAAGTGTGCAAATGAACATGAGGAATGAGGCAAGAAGAGATTCAACCTGGGCCATAGCTAGACCTAAGGTTTATCCCTGGATCATCCAGGGGTCAAACCTGTTCATCTAGGTGACACACAGGGGGTCCAGGCCACAGGTAGGGGCAAACCCTGGATGATCCCAGGATAAGGTCTAGCTGTAGCCCTGGTTTCTGGAGCATCTGGGCATTTGCAAAAATTACTCCTTCTCCCATCCCTAGTTCTAGTCACTGCCTGTCACAATAGACCAGGTCTGGGGGAGGACGGCTATTTGTGAATTGCCATAAAAGACGACAAAAGAGGACATCTATTTGCATAACTTCTGCATAGGCTAATTTACATGTAGAGATGCAAATTTTGAAATAATTATTCCATTCTTATATCAGTAGTGCAAGGCTTATTACTAGAGATCTACCTGACCAATTTTAGCACATTTTTGTTTCATACTGAAGCTCGAGCAGTGTGAAAATTTTGAAAGTTTGAAAAAGCCCAAAGCTTGAGCTTTTACAGCCAAACAGTATGTTTTTCATAGAATCATAGAATAGCAGAGTTGGAAGGGGCCTACAAGGCCATCAAGTCCAACCCCCTGCTCAATGCAGGAATCCACCCTAAAGCATCCCTGACAGATGGTTGTGCAGCCGCCTCTTGAAGGCCTCTAGTGTGGGAGAGCCCACCACCTCCCTAGGTAACTGGTTCCATTGTCGTACTGCTCTAACAGTCAGGAAGTTTTTCCTGATGTCCAGCCGGAATCTGGCTTCTTGTCACTTGAAGAAGAGGCACTGGTAGATGAAGGGAATTGGCACCAGTAGGAAAGTGGAAGAAATAGAGATGGGCTCTGGTGCCGTGTATAGATAAACAATGAACTTTTTATTTTTGTAATGATGTGAAAATGCTTGACGTTTCAGATTCAGAGGGATACTTCCTCAGGATCTGTAATAAGAAAAAAGAAAGGACAAGCTGCAAAACTGCAAACACCGTTCACTTGATTAAAAAGCCTGAAGCGTTTGTTGTGTGTCCTGATATCAGAACTAACAAATTTTCTGGGTACCAGGGCTTGCGAGGGGCGCAGGAGGAGGATTTAATAAGTTTAAAGTACAAATTAAACAAATGCTTACATCTGCGTAAGTTTTAAAGATAAAGACTTCAAAACTGGCACAGTAATAGATATTAAGGAGAGCTTTGAGCATACCAAATCTGAAACGGATTGGGTCATCCATTGATTTTTTTTTAATTATTTTTTTTTATATTTCTCCCCCTTAAACCCTTTCCTGGTATGCAAACCGCCCAGAGAGCTTCGGCTATGGGGCAGTATATAAATGTAATAAAATAAATAAATAAATAAAATAAAATAAATAAAGGATCTTATATGTGCTGCCACCTGGGGTGTGATTTAGCTAGCAACAACAACAACGACAGCTTTATGCTACGGAGATAATTTGAGGGAAACAGATACGTGGGATGAAGCCTTCAGTCCGAGGAGCAGAGAATATGTCTCACAGTATTCCCCTCCAAGCCTGACAAGACGTCAGGTTTGAATGCAGAGTAACGCTAAGCAGATGCGTCCCATTAAGGAGAGGAACCTGAAGACGTACTTACTCCTGTCAGGGAAAAGCCAAGTTGAAAACGTCGGTCCTTTAAGAAATAGCCGTGAGAAGATGCTTTGCTCTTTAGCTCTATTACTCTAATCTATTCTCCTGTCAGTTCCAGCAACGCAGGGATGATAAATATGGGATCTCCTCTGCTCGATTGCCGGTGTGTTTCCTATCAGAGGCTGAAGGGCTGTGCGGTTTTCTCCTCGTAAAAGCCACCTGCCCCCAAATGTCATCACAGCTGGGATACGCAGCCGGCCGGATCGTGGCGCTGAAGCTCTTGCTGAGATCTTCTCTATCTCAACATTGTGTTCTGCATAGGGGGGGTATTTTCAAGTGCATTTCCCACATTTATTTATTTACAACATATATATATATATATATATATATATATATATATATATTCACTCCTTATTCAGGATTTTGGAGCAGTGGACAAAATAAAATGGAATAAAAACAGATTAAAAACATGTTAAAAGTTAGGGCTGTGTTCCGTTTCTCTTCAGTTCAGAGAAGCAGGAGCGAGGCAGCCTGATTCGCTTCCGGAAAAGGTCGAGGCGAAGAGAGTCGGGGGGGGGGCTGCGGATCGAGGCGAAGAGGATCGCCTCAATCCAGAGCTCTGGATGCAGGTACGTGGGGGAGGGAGTGGGACTCAACTTGCGCCGCCACCACAGTCCCTGCGGTGATGGCGATGGAGCCAGGTAAGGGGGCAGGGAGGAGGGAGCCTTACCTGCATCCATCACGGGCTTCAATTGAGGCCCCGGCTTCAAGCGGAAGAGGCCGCAGCCTTCTCTTCCGCTTCAAGCTGGGGCCTCAAATGAAGCCCACGATGACGGACACAGGTAAGGGGGTGGGGGGTGGCTTACCTCGCGCTGCTGCCGCCACCGCCGCCCATGCGGCGTTGGCGGTGAAGCCAGATCTCACTCCACAGAGCAGAGCGGGGGACTGGCGGAGCAGCGTGAAGAGGATCAGGCCCGATCCGGATTTTCCGGATCAGGCCACGAAGTGGATCAGGGGGTCCGTGCACAGCCCTATTAAAAGTACATTTTATAGAAATAAGGTGCAATAAAACCGAGGCTGGTCATTAAGGGAAGGCTTCCTGGAACAACAACATTTTCGGGAGGCACCACAAGCAATACAAAGTTGTTGTTGTTATTGTTGTTTGCATTTTATACCGCCCCATAGCTGAAGCTCTCTGGGTGGTTTACATAAGTTGGCACCTGCCTGACCTCCAGAGGCAGGGAATTCCAAAGGAGGGGGGCCACCACTCTGAAGGCTCTTCCCCTGGTGGACTCCAATCAGAGGATGGAGCTATGTGGAACCACCAGGAGCAGGCCCTCGGATGACCTCAGTGATAGGGGTGAAGGCGCTCTCTCAGGCGTCCTGGTCCCAAGTTGTTTAGGGCTTTGTACACAAGTACCTTAAACCTGGCCTGGTAGCAAATAGGCAGCAGTGCAGTTCCCTCAGCAGAGGAGTTACATGCTGGAAAGGGGCAGCTCCAGACAACAGCCGAGCTGCAGCATTCTGCACTAGCTCCAGCATCTGGAGCAGCTTTAAGGGCAGTCCCAACTAGAGCGCGTTGCAGTAATCCAATCTTGAGGTTAATAATGCCTGTAGCACCTTGTCCAAGTTGTCCCTGTCCAGGAGAGGCCATAGCTGGCAAACCAGGTGAAACTGGTAAAAGCCACTGTGGCCACTCAGCCTCCAGTGGCAGAGATGGATCTAAGAGTACCCCCCAACTACGAACTTGATCTTTCAGAGGGAGTGTGACCCCATCCAGAACAGGCAAGGAGCCTGTCTCCCAGACTTGGGAACGACTCACCCACAGGGCTTCCATCTTGCCAGGATTCAGTTTCAGTTTATTGGCCCTCATCCAGCCCATTACTGAGTCTAGGCACCAGTCTCATGGGTTGGGGATTGGATTTCTTGTGCTTATCTTACTTAGGAAGTGGCCAAGGAGCACGTGTAAGTCTCCTGTTTTTCATGGTACAATCATCTCTCTGGCAGCCTGTGATGGGAATTTAGTATTGATGCCTCCTGGTAGAAAGGCAGTTAGCAGAGAGAAAAAGCAAACAAAAGGCAGAACCGAATGGGTGTTTACCAGTCCGACATGCACGCAAGGTGAAAAAAGGAGAGCACACCTTTCTTTACTCACAATCCAATCTTGCATATAACACACAGGTACAGCGTACAGTTTCAAACAGGGAGTTTAACACTGATAGGAGCAAGAGAGCAAACAGAACTGCTCCTAGCAATGGAGAAGTGGGAGGAGCAAAAGAAAGAAGCCACAGGAAACCGCACTGCAGACTATAGAGATCCTGTGGCTAGCTGGGGCCTAAATTCCCATGAACTAACTAACAGCAACACCGCCCCCTTGCTGTCACTTGCAGACGAGGTTGCAATATTCCCAACTGCCTGTAGCCTCCTCAGGTTCCCACACTTCATGGAAAGACATCAGGAGGAAATTCCTCTCATAGGGCTTTCAGATCAGGAAGTGCAGGCAGCCTGGGAGGCTACAAAGCAATGGAGGGATGAAGAAGAAGAAGAAGAAGAAGAAGAAGAAGAAGAAGAAGAAGAAGAAGAAGAAGAAGCAGCAGCAGCAGCAGCCGCCGCCACCCACACAGCACCCTCAGCTGACTCACAGCGCTTAGGTAAACTCAAAGGCACCACAAAAATAAATTATAAAACACCCTGAGAATGAGGCAGAACAATGGAATCCAATCCTCTTTCATAGGGGAAGAAAACTTTCAGGAAATTGGAGGACAGGTGATGCTGTTACCACTTGCAGCAATAGTGCAAAACCACCCAGAAATCCGTACACAACCCCCCCCCCACCGAAGAAGTTTATTTATTTATTTATTTATTGCATTTATATCCTACTTTTTTTCCTCCAAGGAACCCAAAGCGGCGTAGATAATCCTCCTCTCTCCATGTTATCCTCACAACAACAACCCTGTGAGGTGGGTTGGGCTGAGAGTCTGTGACTGGCCCAAAGTCACCCAGTGGACTTCCATAGATGACTGGAGACTAGAACCCGGATCTCCCGATTCCCAGTCCAACACTGTGGCCACTACAGCACACTGGCTCTACTATTGTGCTACTATCTCTGCTGATGGTGAGACCTACCTGTTAGAAACGGTTGAGAATTTCTCCTCCCCCTGGAGAAATCTGGTGAAACCGTCTCCCCAATTTCTCTGCCCGCAAATCGGCTGGAGAATTTCAAGAGGCCATTTGTGCACAGTTCTGTTCATTCCCACACCTACAGCATATCCCACCCCTGGGAATGCTGTGGTGTCATGCATAATGTCTGGGTGTCAACTCTGCAAGGGAAGGATTTTGCTTGTGATGTGCGATCAGAAGGGTTTTATTTATGTATTTATTTATTTATTACATTTCTATACCGCCCAACAGCCGGAGCTCTCTGGGCGGTTCACAAAAGTGTTTTGCGGCATGCGTAGGTTTCCTGCCTCCTTCTCCAGTTCTTCTCTGGCGGTTTCCGACATTCCCTGCTTTAACAAAGATATGCAATTGGATAAAGCAGGGTTTATACTAGGGATGTGCTCCGCTTCTAATCGGACCGGAGAAGCAGTAGCGGAGCGGGGGGCTTCGCCTGCCCTTAAGGCGGAGGCGAAGAGGATTGGGGGGCCGGCGGAGCGTGGCGAAGAGGATCGAGGTGAAGGCGGATCCTTCGCCTCGATCCGGAGCTCCGCCGGAAAGGTAAGTGGGGTTTACCGGGCCCTGCCGCTGTTGCTGTCGCCCATGCGGCGACGGCAGCAGGGCCCGGTAACGCCCCCCGCCCTCCTCTCCCTTACCTGCCTCCGTCTGCGGTCCGTCAGTCTTCCTGGTGGAACCACGGGCCCAGACTTCCTGGTGGAACCACGGGCTCAATTGAAGATGGTGGCGGACCGCGGACGGAGGCAGGTAAGGCCCCCCTCCCCCTTGGTCCCTTACTGGGCTCTGCCGCCGTCGCCGCATGGGCGGCGATGGTGGCAGGGCCCGGTAACCCCCCCTGCCCTCCTCTCCCTTACCTGCCTCCGTCCGCGGTCCGTCAGCGTCTCCAATTGAGCCCGTGGTTCCAGCAGGAAGTCTGGGCCGCACTTGCAGCCCAGACTTCCTGGTGGAACCACGGGCTCAATTGAAGATGGTGATGGACCACGGACGGAGGCAGGTAAGGCCCCCCTCCTCCTTACCGGGCTCTGCCACCGTCGCCGCATGGGCGGCGATGGCGGCAGGGCCTGGTAACCCCCCCTATAGGGGGGGACCGGAGCTCCGATCCGGATCCGGAGCTCCGAGCGGAGCGGAGTGGGCACAGGCGGAGTGGGGGCGGGGCGGAGCGGGCCGATCCGAAAATGGCGGATCTTAAAGTGAAGCGGAGTGGGGGGGTCCGTGCACACCCCTAGTTTATACTTTAAATTTTGAAGGATATGAAGCATGTGAATCTTTAGGAGGGTTGACAAAAGGTGTGCGTCAAGACATAAAAGGATGAGCAAGAGATTCAAACCTTTTTGGCCCCATTCAGAAGACACCTTAAACCATGGCTTTAACCATGGTGGTTAAGCCAGAAAGCCGAGCTGTGTTCTGAAGACACCTTAAACCACGGCTTTAACTATGGTGAATAAAACAAAAAACACCTGGAGACCTGCAGCTCAATGTCTACCCTGGCACTGCATTGCTTGCAATAAAGGGAGGCAGGGCTACGTCAGACAGCACAGAGGGAAGGGGGTTAATTCCTTTGCCTTGCCTTCCTAAATGTAGTATCCTTCAGGCATAGGGACCATACGGGTGAGCTTACCTGCTCAGCCTGCCACTTGCCCCTAGACTACCAAGTCTTTTCCTTGCTGGATTCCTTTATTACTAAAACCTCCTAGAACAGTGACACTCCAAAACCCTGTAGCAAGGCCCACACCACCAAGTGGCTGAAACAGAGCCCCCCCCCCCCCCAGGCCTTCGATGAGGACCTGGAGACTAGCAGCTACAGGACTCTTAAAGGTATATACATCCACATATCACATCCCCCCTTCTCCATAAAAACAATAACTTTTGTTCAATTAAATCTTAACTCGTCAATCTCAGCTCTTCACCACTATCCCATAACATAGTCCTGAAACTTTGCTGGTAGCCTCATTTCTCGCCTACTCCGTGTCTGTTCGATTCTATCTGCTGTTATATCTGACGAACGCTCTAGCTCACCTTGAGGTCTTTCTGGCAAGACTACTGCAAATTTATTTATTTATTTATTTATTTATTTAAGCACAGCGCCAGCACCCACCGAGGTGGGTCGGAGGGAATGCCTTTTGGGTGCCACCTGGACCTCTTCATCTCCAGCTTTTATTGCAGTTTCTGCACGGAAGACCTGGGAGAGCATCTCCCAGGCAGCAGTGACTTCAGGCATGCAAGAGGGAGGGGCGGACGGATTCTCCCGCTTTGCAGACGAGCCGCGTTGCTTGAACAGCAAGACGCTTTGAGCGGTTCTGCCTTTGGGGGTCTGTTTTCTAACAGGAAACAAGGCCGATCCCTCCGGGATCCGTTTATCACTTTCCTGACAGAGCCGTCGTTAATTGCATTCAGACCGCGGCTTTCCCCTCCTGAATCCTCCTTCCCCCGGCATGTAGCTCCACGCAGAACGCCGTCCCTTCCCTCATCTGCTGCGGGGCGATTAAGGCGCTTTTCTTTTCTTTCCCTTTCTTTCCTTTTTGCCCGTGCAAACAACACAAACAAGCAAACGGGGCAGCTGGGAATTTTCTCTGATGGATGTCATTCAAGCAGAGACGCCCAAACGATAATGAGAAGAAGACTTGGGGGAAATGCCATAGCAGGAGAGGCATAGAAACAGAAGCATAGAAATCTTCCTTAAATGGCGTCAGGCCATCTGTCCATCTAGGCCAGGGTTGTCCGCTCTGATTGGCAGCGGCACACCAGAGTTTCAGGCAGTTCAGTGTGTTGTGGCCCGAAACGTTACGAAGACGCTTCCTACGGTCCAACACATGTTTTATTGATAGAAAGGAAGCATCTTACATTGCAATGGGAGAAGACATTATCCTCTCTGAGGATTTCTGAGTGTGTCAGCTCTTTATTAGTCAATTCGACAAGAAAATAGAACATGCGCAGAAAGCTGTTTGCAACAGCGGGACTCTCTAGCTAACCGCAACTTTCCTGCCGTTGACTTGTTACCAAGGCAACTGGGCGAAAGAGGAAATTCTGCTTCCCCACAGACTCTTTTCACAAAAGTGAGCTACCAGTTTCTGTATGTGTGGGTGTAACACAGACCGTTTAAACTGTTGTTCAGCTATTATCAGTGCCTAATGTCTGACTTTTCTATCTGGATTGATTAGATGGATCAAATATGGCTGCTCTAATGTCAGTGGCTATCACAAGTGTCCGAGCACATCCTTTGTGCGCCAAAGGCCCCAGGTTCAGTCGCCAGCATCTCCAGGTAGGGGCTCGAAATTAGGGAGGTTGCAAGTGCCCGACTACTCTGACGGACGCTCCCATGTCTCCCCTCCCCTGGACCCAGTCGGGTGCCATGGTGCATTCACGGATTGGTGCTCCAAGCTCATGTGAGGCTTCATGAGTATTCAGCAGTCGTCCGCCCTCATCCGGACCCTCCAAATTATGTAATTCTCCCCTTGCGTAACTGGCAGCTGTAAAGGCCCAATTTGCATAAGAGAAAAGACCAGAATACTCCGTTTGTGCCTTTATTCTTGCGTAAATGGGGCATTTATACCCACCATTTATTCAAGGGGGGAATTACTGGAATAATTTCTGGAGCCTCGATTGTGGCACACGTGGGAGGCTCCGGGTGAGGACGGATGGCTGCCGGGTGCTCGTCAGATGCTCAACGAGGCTCCAGAAATTACGTAAACCTCCCCTACAACTGCTCTCATTTGATTCGTCGACAAAGCTTTTCACTGTCTAGCTCCTTCCTATCTCTCCTCTCTCATCTCACACTATTGCCCCGCTCGTGCTCTTCGCTCCTCTGATGCCATGTTTCTCGCCTGCCCAAGGGTCTCTACTTCCCTTGCTCGGCTTCGTCCATTTTCTTCTGCTGCCCCTTATGCCTGGAACGCTCTTCCAGAACATTTGAGAACTACAAGTTCAACCGCAGCTTTTAAAGCTCAGCTAATAACTTTTCTTTTTCCTAAAGCTTTTAAAACTTGATTTTGTTCTGACTTTATACTGTTAGTTTTACCCTACCCAGTGCCTGTTTACCCTACCCTGTGCCTGTTTGCATTCTCTTCCCCTCCTTATTGTTCTATTATGATTTTATTAGAATGTAAGCCTATGCGGCAGGGTCTTGCTATTTACTGTTTTACTCTGTACAGCACCATGTACATTGATGGTGCTATATAAATAATAATAATAATAATAATTTCCTTCATCAGGTGAAAGCCCTGCTTCGTAGAGAAGTCGCACACACCATCCCACTCAATCAGGGATCACTGCTCCACAAATCAGATGATGTCATGACTAGAGACGTGAAAGCCTGGAAAAAAACACAGATTTTTTTTTGGGGGGGGAACAGTTTCCCCCCGTTTTCCCCCCCCCTATTTTTTCCCAAAGCCTTTTTTGTTTTTTTCCTGAAAAATTGGAAAAATGAAGAAAAATGGATTATGGGATGTTTTATTTTAGAATGATGAATAATATGTTTTAAGACAAGGTATTCAGATATTTACTTCTCCAAATGATTTCTAAAAACTATGTACAGTATCAGATTATTACAATTTCTGTTCACCGAGGAAAAGCAAGTCCTAGGTTGCAAATTGGGACTACAACTCTCAAATGCAAGACCAAGATGCATTTCTGCCTCTAGGGGGCAGCACTGCCACTGAAGCAGAGACTGAAACAGATAGTGATAGCTATTGGTCAGAAAATGAGTCTGATTTTTTAAATTTTCCAGAAAGTCCCTCATCATTATCACTGGTGATATTGGGGAAATACTCGGAAGTAAGTCCTTTTTTTATAATCGCCATATTTCCCAGTGATTTTTTAAAAGGGGGTTCTCTATTTCTTCCCCCCATTTCTTTGCATAATCTCTAAAAAGTATATTTTCTAATTTCCATTCTATATCCTCTCCCTTTCTATCCTCCAACCAACTTAAATCTTCTGTTCCTATCATACTTTCTACTACATGTCTCAACCTATTAGCTACGTGATATAACTTTAGGTTTGGGAGCCCTTGCCCTCCTTTTTTTGCATTATATACCAACTTTTTTTTATTAAGTCTCACCTTTTTATCTCCATTGAGCCTCGTGTGGCGCAGAGCGGTAAAGCAGCAATTTCTGCAGCTGAAACTCTCCCCATGGCCTGAGTTCAATCCCAGCGGAAGCTGGTTTCAGGCAGCCGGCTCGGGTCGACTCAGCCTTCCATCCTCCCAAGGTCAGTAAAATGAGTACCCAGTTAGCTGGGGGAAAGGCAATAACGGCCAGGGAAGGCAACGGCAAACCACCCCGCTATAAGGCCTGCCAAGAAAACATCAACAAAAGCTGGCGTCCCTCCAAGAGCCAGTAATGACTCAGTGCTTGCACGAGAGGTTCCTTTCCTTCCTTTCCTTCCTTCTATCTCCATTACAAAAATTATTTACTATACTTTGCCAACTTTTTAAGTTGGGAAAAAGTTTAAAAGAAGGAAAGGTAATGAAGTTAAAAGATTGGTTAGAAGGGATGAAAACTAGGGAAGAAATAAAGGAGAGATTAAAGGAGGGAAATATATTGTGGTTAAATTATATTCAATTAGAACAGTGGACGAAGAAATGGTTAAATGATAATGGAGAGTGTAGAGGAATTACGAAGTTTGAGGAGCTGATTTTAAAAAAAGAAAATGAGAAAAGAGAAAAGAAATCAAAAAAAGGTTTAATGAGTGAAATATATAGAATATTAGTGGAAAAGGGAGAGACAGAAACTGTAGGTAAGATGGTATGGGAAACTGACTTCAAGGAACAAATAGGGCAACAGAGTTGGAAAGGGATATGGAAACAACGAGTGTTGAGAAACATGTCCGTGAGGATACAAAAAAAATTATTACAAGCTTGTTTGGAAGTGGTACCTAACCCCTGTGAAATTAATTAAAATAAACAAGAAAATGAGTCTGATTAAATTTCATGCATATATTCATTGAATCTTGGTCCTCCCCTTTTTCTCAGTTCTTTTTATGGGAATGGGGGGCTTTATGTCCGCTTGACACAGTGGAGGACCAGCGGAGACACACATACTTTTCTTTTTACAGTTTGAAAGTCACGTCGTTACTTTAGGAACATGAAATGTAATTGTGTCCAAGTTGGTTTGGCATAATTTTCTGGGTTACTAATGTTGACGGTTTCCTCTGCTGTTGGTTTTTAAAATTATCTTTTGCCTGCTCATAAACTGGAAAAACCAAAGAGGTTCCTTACTGTTCAGGTGTTCCTAACAGTTCAGGAGCTTGTAGCTCCATTTGTTATCAAAAAGGTAAAAAATAATAATTAAAAAAGTAAATTCAGTTTGTAGTGATGGTTTGAATACACTGTATGCCCATTCAAGGTCAAGCCTTGCCCCAAATACTTTACATAACAAGCATGTATTGATGCTGAGGAAATCTATTCCCCCCCTCTCCCAGTTACTTTGAGGATTGAAGTTAAGCTCAAAGGAAACAGGGAATTCAAGGGGTGGGTTGGCAGGTGACATCAGCATCCTTTCTCATAAGAACAGTGCCAGTACTGCGTCCCTGTAAGCCCTGGCTGCACCACACCACTGGGTCTCAGGGGAGCCTTGATAACAGTGCCCAATGGTAGGGCCCTTGGTGAAAGAGGGCCCTTTGTGGTTGACCTTTGGCAGGCTGAATCAGCAGCGGGCAGCAGCAGCACTTGGACCAGTGGTGGGCAAATGGGAGCTGCCATGTAATTTCCCCACAATGCCCTGGACTGACATGACATTGGGGGCATCATAGGAAATCGAAATGGTGGCTACCCAGGCCCAGCTGTTCAGCACTGACTAGGGCTGTGCACCAGCACCCCAAACCGCTTTGCAGCCCGATCCGGAACTTTTGAGCCGATCCGACCCTCCCCCGACCCGCTCCGGATCGGATCCTGGAGTGAGGTCTGAAGGGCCGGATCGTGATTCGCCTGCCATTTTTGCCCCCCCCTTTCCCCACTTACTTGTCTCCACAGCGGATGGCAGGTAAGTGGGGAAGAGGGGACAAAATGGGGGGCAAATAAGTCCCCCTCCCCCCTTACCTGGCTCCACCATCTGCCGCCGCATGGACCGTGGCGGCGGGTGGCGGAGCCAGGTAAGCCCCCCCCCTCCACCACTTACCTGCCTCTGTCGTGGTCCGGCGGCAGCTTCAACTGAGGGCCAGGCTTCAAACCGGAAGAGTAGGCCATGGCCTGCTCTTCCGGTTTGAGGCCTGGGCCTCAGTTGAAGCCGCCGCCAAACCATGACGGAGGCAGCTAAGCCCCCCTCCCCCCTGCTCCCTTACCTGGCTCTGCCACCGTCACCGCACGGACTGCAGCAGCGCCAAGTAAGTCTCTCTCCCCCCACACTTACCTTTTTTTCGGAGCTCCGGATTGAGGCGAAGGATCTGCTTTGTATCGATCCGCAGCTCCCCCGACCTGATCCGTCTCTGCCTTTGGCGGAGGTGAATCAGGCCGCTCTGCTATCGCTTCTTCAAGCCGAAGTGAAGCGGAGCACAACCCTAGCACTAACCCAGGGGGTGGGGGTAGGAATTGAAGGAGGGCCTCAGGCAGGCATCAGTGAGGAGCCCTGCCAGAATGCCGGGGCTTCAACAGTGGCCTGGGGTAGCTCTTTGCCACCATTCCCTGGCCTGTTTATGTGCAATTACATTTATTTATTTATTTATTTATTATTATTTATTTATATAGCACCATCAATGTACATGGCGCTATACAGAGCATTTATCCCACCTTTTTTCCTCCAAGGAACCCAAGGCAGCATACATAATCCTCCTCTCCACTTTATCCTCACAACAACAACCCTGTGAGATAGGTTGGGCTGAAAGTTTGTGACTGGCCCAAATTCACCCGATGGGTTTCCATGGCCGAGTAGGGACTAGAACCCAAATCTCCCGACTCCCAGTCCAACACCTTAGCCACTACACCACATTGGCTCTCAGGAGCACGGCTTCCAATTCCTGCCCAAAGAAAGCCGACCTACAGAATAATAACACTTCTTAAGACTCCTGCTTCGGACTTGTGTATAATTCCAGCCTTTATTTCATACCATCGTTAAGCTTGCTGATAATATAATATATAATATAATATATATGTATGTATAAAGTAGAAGAGAGGGAGTGTGGAGGGGAAGCGTCAGATATATTTTTATAAATATTTCTGTATGTTCCGCATACAAAATAAAATATGTACATCCACAACGGATAGTGGTTCTGTGTTACATCCCGGCAGGACTGTGCATCTCATTTCAACATTTCCGCAAGGTCCGTGGCAAATTTTCTGTGTCGTCTCGAATTCCTACGTAGCCGTCTGTGGGTTCTTGGCTCTTTGTCTGTCATGCAACTCACGCGTGCACATGTGCGTGCACAAGCACGAGGCTGGCTACAGTGAGGCTCAGAGTATCAGCCAATCAGAATTAATCCCCAAATGAGAAAGATGGCAGCCGTTCCTGCACTGGAATGTTGGTTTTTTTATGTGCTGGGTGTCCTCCTCCGACTGCACACCAGGCCTGAAGGCCTATCACAGGGGCCTCAAGCCTCTTTCAGCCCAAGGGACAAATTCAATTTCAGAGAAGACTTCAGGAGGGCCACCTTCGGGTCATGGGCTGGGCTAGGGTGACCTTATGAAAAGGAGGACTGGGCTCCTGTATCTTTAACAGTTGTACTGAAAGGGGAATTTCAGCAGGCGTCATTTGTATATATGGAGAACCTGGTGAAATTTCCTCTTCATCTCAACAGTTAAAGCTGCAGGAGTCCTACCCTCTTGACCAGATGCAAAAGAAGGCAGGGCTCCTGCAGCTTTCACTGTTGTGATGAAGAGGGGATTTCACCAGGTGTTGTATGAATAACAGATGATACCTGCTGAAATCCCCCTTTATTTATTTATTTATTTATTTCATTTCTATACCGCCCAATAGCTGAAGCTCTCTGGGCGGTTCACAAAAATTAAAATCATAGTAAGACAACTGTTAAAGATACAGGAGCCCAGTCCTCCTTTTCATAGGGTCACCCTAAGCTAGGTACCATGTAGGCCCTGAGCCCGAATATCTTTAATCCCAACCCTCCTCCATGTCCTAATCTGTCATGTGGTTCTCCGCTCGCCACGTAGCACTTCTGCATTCCTAAACATCTGGTTCTTCAAATCTTTCAGACATTCCATAGCCCCTGTAATTGTCCAAGTGTGAGCCAAGTCTTCCTGGGGAGAATGTTAGGGTCTCAACGGCCTTCCTGACAGCTACGCAGCGTTTTCCTTGACTGGGCCAAGGGACACAGTGAAGCAGTCCTTTCCTTCCCCCTTATGGCTCAATGCAACACAGGAACAAGTGTCTGATTTAAGCTCCTCCTCCTCTGTGGTCCTTCCATGAGGTACCGTGTCTGGGATCCATGTGGTCTTTGTCCCCCCCCCCCACCAGCTTTCCTTTGATTCACTTGCCCCTCAGGATGTGGACAAAGTAGACGGTCGCTTTTGAATTGCTGCCATCTTCTAACGCTCAAAATACTTTGGCCTGAATTTGAGGCTGTCTTGCTCCAAGATCAGGGCTGACCAATGCCCTGAAGGTTGGAGCAGGGATTTACCATCTCACTTGGCCAGTTAGGAGCAGGGGGCAGGGGGCAGGGCGACCCCTCGGGAATTCAATTCGCTGCTCACCCCCACCGGCACTCCTGACGTGGGCGGCTGCAAACCAAAACACGGGCGTCTACAAACTAATGCCATGTTGCAGACCTTGCAGGCCAAATGACTGGGGTGGGTGGAAGACCCTTGGGTGGGGGCAGGCGATGAGAAAGAATCAGGGCCATAATAACACAGCCCTGAGTACTAACCTCAAACCATGTGGATTGCAGCTGCAAGGGGCGGCACGAAGGGTAGGCATAGCTGGGCACTTGCAGGGCGGGCGGAGAACACCCCCCCCCAGCAGGGGCCCACTGGCAAGAGACACCTGGACATGCTTGTCCTCTTCACCCTTGCAACCTGCTTGTTCACCCGCCCAAGGGCCGGTGCCAGGCTTTTTTGCGCCCTAGGCAAGGTCAGCTGCTTTCACCCCCCCCCCCGTATCCCCCCCCCCAGGTAGGCGGAGACAGGTTACCTGTCCCTCGCTTGAAGTCCTCCTGGCTGAAGTCCTCCTGAAATCCTTCCGTCCATTCACTGCCCCCCCCCCCCAGCGTCCCAGCTTGTCTTTGGCTGGGAGCCCCCAGCCAAAACCAAGCTGGGATGCTGGGGGAGGGCAGTCAGATGGCTCCACGTTCTGACTTTTGGCACACGCCGGATGTCAGAACATGGAGCCGCCCGTCCCCGCCCCCCAGTGTCTCGGGTTGGCTTCGGCTGCTGGGCGAGCGCCCAGCTGAAGCCAAGCCAGGGACGCTGGGGAGCAGGGCGGAAGGCTGGGAGGGCGACTTCCGGGGGTGCTTACCTTGGCGCTCTAGGCGGCTGCCTAACTGGCCTCTATGGAAGCGCCGGCCCTGCACCCGCCTCTCACTCTGGTCCAGACAACGGTGGTGGTGAGGAACCAGAGATGCCACGGCCTGCTAGTTTCCTGGCTCTCTGCCTTCCTAGCAAGCAAGCGGGGGCCATGATGAAGAAGAGGACGAAGAGCAAGAGCAGCTGGTAACGATGGCAGTGAGAAGGCAGACTCACTGAGGGTGCCTTGCCCGAGGGGCCTCCAAAGCCTGGGGGCAGGACTGAAGCTGTGCCTTGCTCGCTGTTAAACATACGATCAATGAGGCTGGGATGCCTTCTGCAGTGGAAGCTGGTGGCTCCAATGTCAGTGGGGCGGTTTATTCAGTCCAGGTTTCCGTCGGAACCAGTCAGATCTCTAAGGGAGCTGTCCAAGGTGCGGAAGCCCCACTGAATCAGGGATTTTCACAATGGGGCAGCTAGGGCTTGAATTTGGGCCCAGGTCCTGGGTCCCACAGCCCCGAATGACTAGCTAGAGAAAGGCAAACGCAGAAACAAACCCCATTTTATTCCTTCTGCGAAGATGCTGCTATGATTTCAAGATCTAATGTTAACACACGTCCCATTCTTGCTCTGATCTTATTCCCTTTTACCCATGATTTTTATGTATTAAAACGTATTATTAATGATATGTTTTATATGCTTAGGTTATCTTATTGACCTTTTGCTTGGAATGACTGTACCTTTCTTTTTCTGGTCTATTGACTGTAAATAAAGGATTGATTGATTTAACTGAATTTAAAGTGTAAGTTTGCACATGCTCAGAGGTTTGTTTGTTTTTTTAAAAAAAATCAGGATTGGCTGTTTCGTTATTTTAATTCTAACATATTGGGAAGTTAGATCCAGTTGGAATGGTGGTTGGAAGGGGGAAGAGAAATGTTAGCTGTGCTCTTCAAAGCTGAAGTAATACACAGGGCCATCTAAAGGGGTCCCCCAAATGCCCATGAAGTCCAGGGTTTAAAAATTACCTAGCTGCACTGCTGGTCTTCCTGGTGGTGGTAAGAGCTATTCAACAGCGGAACAGAATGGCTCAGGAGGTGGGTGGGGGAGCTATTCGTCCCTGGAGGTGTTTAAACAGAAGCTGGATGGATACGGTCATGGATACTGTCCCTGCATCCTGCCTTGCAGATCCTCCAAGGCCTTCCGACTCTACGGTTGACCTCCAAGGCCTTCATAGAATCATAGAATAGCAGAGCTGGAAGGGGCCTACAAGGCCATCGAGTCCAACCCCCTGCTCAATGCAGGAATCCACCCTAAAGCATCCCTGACAGATGGTTGTCCAGTTGCCTCTTGAAGGCCTCTAGGGTGGGAGAGCCCACAACCTCACCAGGCAACTGATCCCATTGTCGTACTGCTCGAACAGTCAGGAAGTTTTTCCTGATGTCCAGCTGGAATCTGGCTTCCTTTAACTTGAGCCCATTATTCCGTGTCCTGCACTCTGGGAGGATCGAGAAGAGATCCTGGGCCTCCTCTATGTGACAACCTTTTAAGTATTTGAAGAGTGCTATCCTTCCTTCAAGGCCTTCCAATGATGGGGCTCTGTGTGTCTGTAACCCAATCCTCCAGCGTCCAAGTGGCCAACGTGATGCCTCCCATAGCACAGGGAGGGCACACAGTGGCCAAGTATTGCAAGGCTGGCTACCACAAGAACTGATTTGGATACTCTGTTGCGTTTTTGAAACCAAGATTTCATCCAATGATCAAGATTGGGTCTGTTGGTTTGGCCCCTTGAGTGGTGAAGAGCACGTTTTTATCTGCCTAGCCCAAAGTGAAAGTGGG
This sequence comes from Elgaria multicarinata webbii, assembly GCF_023053635.1. Lineage (NCBI taxonomy): Eukaryota > Metazoa > Chordata > Lepidosauria > Squamata > Anguidae > Elgaria > Elgaria multicarinata. The sequence continues at coordinate 135,538,990 of NC_086175.1, forward strand.
AGGAGGAGGAGGTAATTAAGGATGTCGTGAGCACCTGATATGGGGGTGGGGCCTAAGGGACTTTGGCCCCTAGGAGCCGTGGGATGCCTGCAAATGTGCTTGCTGTGCGCCACACAGTCAAGAAGGGCCCCGCAACTGCCCGCTCCTTGACGTGAGCTGCCATTTTCACACAAGATGGCAGCTCTGTAATTTTCTTTTTCTTTTTTTAATGTTGCACAAAATGGTGTCTGTAAAGGACCAGTTCTGCAACATTAGAGCCGTCAGGGGCCATGTATGCCTCTAACGTTGAGGAAATGGCCTTGAGCGACCACCGTTTTGACCAACGTTGAAAATATGAAAATGATGGAGGCACCCTCTTGGGTAAAAATGGCGGCCCACATTGAGGAGCAGGCAGTTGTGGGGTGCTGCTGGACCCCTCGCTGAGCCCTGCAGGGGCTCATGCAGCACGACGAGCAGGAGCGGACGGCAAAGGCGACTCCACAAACACCCACTAAGCTCAGGCATGGTTGAGTCTGCCTATCCCTAAAGGTAATGGAGCTGAACTTAGGCCGTAGCTAGACCTAAGGTTTATCCCAGGATTGTCCTGGGGTCAAACCTGTTCATCTAGGTGACACACAGGGCGTCCAGTGCTCAGGCAGGGACGAACCTGGGATGATCCTGGGAGAAAACTTAGGTCTAGCTACGGCCATCGTAAGACCTCCCTTTAGGAACTGGGGACTCAAACCCTGGTGACCCCCTGCCAATTTACTTTATCGGTTCCTTACAGCGACCAGCTGACAAAACTAGTGGCTCACCAGCCTATTAGAATCAACCGGACGGAAAAGCCTTCCTTTGTCTCCAGCAGTTGATGTCCCCATCGAAAAAGAGAGAGGTTTTGTTAAAGGTGTGTGTGTGAGGGGGGAGCGAAACAATGAATTAAAACCACTGCTGAAAAACTATAGTATTTCCTTTGTCAGGGATTGAATGTCATTCTCTCCGGGACGTTGTGTGTCCACTGCGTTACAACACAGAAAGGAATCCTTTCCTGTATTACTTCCATACATCCTTATTTCCACCCTCCCAAGCCCAGCCCTGCAATGAAAGTTCCCATCACCCAACCCCACCCCACCCCACTCGGAAGGCACTCAGTAGATGGGTATCGAAAAAAAATAAAAAATAAAAGAGGAAGCAAACAACTACGAAAAGAGCAGAAGCCAGTTGGCCATGGTTAGAACAGAGTTTGGTCTTTTGGGTTGTTTTTGCAATGAAGATCTTATCCGGCAATAACTACGGTGTGTTTGAGTCTTGTTTTCTCCAAGGTTTTGGGGGAGAACCTTCCACTCACGACCAAAAGGTGACCGTTTTTAAAATGTCACCGTTTGACTGTTTTCCGCCGAGGATATTTGGGGGCGAGGCGAATATGAACTAGAGTGGGAGAGGTTTCCCCAAGTGGTCTGAAAAGCACTTGGGAAAAGATGGCGTGGACGTCTCAGTTTGTGGCCCCCAGCGAGGAGGAAAGCGGTGCCCGGGGAGGCCTCACTTGCACACGTATCGTTCCACAGTCCTCTCGCACTTTTTGCAGGTGACGTAGCAGCACCAGTGGTACTTGCAGTGGCACCTTTCCACCACTTTGTCCATGTAGGGGTTGTAGCCACGGCCGCAGCACATGAGGTCACAGCTGTCACTGCCGTTCGACGTCTTGTTGCACTGCCTGGGAAAGAAAGAAAATGAGGTGAGTGAGGGGGGGGGATTAAGGATCTGTAGAGGATGGATTGGGGTACTTAGTGGGAAAACCCATGAGGCCCACTTCCTTGTGGGATCTGGAGCTGGAAGGAACCAAAAAGATGAAGTCTAAACGAGAGCTCATGCATAGGGTGACCATATGGAAACGAGGGGCTCCTGTATCTTTAACAGTTGTAATGAAAAGGGCATTTCAGCAGGTGTCATTTGTATGCCTGCAGCACCTGGAGAAATTCCCTCTTGATCACAACAGTTAAAGTTGCAGGAGCCCTGCCCTAGAATAAACAGATTCAAAAGAGGGCACAGCTTCTGGAGCTTTAACTGTTGTGAGGAAGAAGGAATTTCACCAGGTGTTGCATGCAACACCTGCTGAAATGCCATTTTCTATTCAGCCTTTCCATATGGTCACTCTACTCATGCAAAACACTGCAACTTTACTCCACATGAGCCCATTTCAGCTGTCTATCAAACATTTGTACAGCCGTCTTCCCCTCTTTAATGGATGTTTTTATGGTAAGCAATAAGATGGAAGACGGGCAAACATGGGAGGTTTACAAAAGGGACAGTGACATTTCTTTAACCAACAGCTTGGACATCTCTTCCAAAAATGTCTGGTGCTTGGTTGCTTTTGATGCAGCAATAATTTATCATCCAATGATGTCTGGATCACAAGCTAAATATGACCCAACAGTGTGATGTGGCTGCAAAAAAAGCAAATGTTATTTTGGGATGCATTAATGGAAGGAGAGCTTCCAAATCACGTGAGGTATTGCTTCTATTGCTTCTATTGGGCACTGGTTAGGCCTCAACTTGAGTACTGTGTCCAGTTCTGGGCAGCACACTTCAAGAAAGATGCAGAGAAACTGGAGGAGGTTCAAAGGAGGGCAACGAGGATGATCAGGGTTTAGAAACAAAGCCCTATGAGGAGAGACTGAAAGAACTGGGCATGTTTAGCCTGGAGAAGAGAAGATTGAGGGGAGGCATGATAACACTCTTCAAATACTTAAAAGGTTGTCACACAGAGGAGGGCCAGGATCTCTTCTCGATCCTCCCAGAGTGCAGGACACGGAATAACGGGCGCAAGTTAAAGGAAGCCAGATTCCAGATGGACATCAGGAAAAACTTCCTGACTGTTAGAGCAGTACGACAATGTGATCAGTTGCCTAGTGAGGTTGTGGGCTCTCCCACCCTAGAGGCCTTCAAGAGGCAGCTGGACAACCATCTGTCAGGGATGCTTTAGGGTGGATTCCTGCATTGAGCAGGGGGTTGGACTCGATGGTCTTGTAGGCCCCTTCCAACTCTGCTATTCTATGATTCTTTGATTCTATGATTCTACTGCAAAGTTTGGAAAAGTGAATTTCGAAGCATATCTGAGTTTTGGTTCATGCATTGGTTCGAAAGTGCAAAATTTGGTGAGTTCGCATTAAAATGTAAACCGAACGAATTCCACCCCCAATGCCTGCATCCAACCAAAGGCACTTTACAGTCTGAACCATAGTCCAGACTACAGAATGCCTTTTGATGTAGTTCCTGGTTAGAGCACTGTGGTGTCAACAACCAACGCATATAAGAACATAATAACATGAGAAGGGCCCTGATGCTGGATCAGACCAAGGGTCCATCTAGTCCAGCACTCTGTTCACACAGTGGCCAACCAGCCATCAGCCAGGGACCAACAAAGCAGGACATGGTGCAACAGCACCCTCCCTCCCATGTTCCCCAGCAACTGGTGCGCACAGCCTTAACTGTCTCGAATACTGGAGATAGCACACAACCATCAGGGCTAGTAGCCTTGGATAGCCTTCGCTATCAGTGGAAAAGCTACAGTCCCTTGACCAACAGCGTGGACATCTCTTCCAAAATCATCTGGTGCTTGGTTGTTTTGGACGCAGCAATAATTCGACATCCAATCAGGTTGACGAAGAGTCAGTGGCGGGATGGGGGAAACAGAGGGCGAAGGGTGGAAAAGGATTGCTGGACTCCACCGTCAGCCACGCTCTCATTTCCATCTTTGGATGGAAATGAATCCAACAAGATTTATACGAAATTCCTCATGAGCTAATGCTTTATGAGAAGTTATGGGATTGATGAAGTGCTGAGATTTTGTTCTCGGACTGCCCTTTTATTTATTTATTTTCTGAGTCAGCTTGGCCTCCTGGTTGTTATTTCAGATTTGCGGTTCTTATCCAGGTTCAATTCCCCACAAACATCTCTTAAGCCTACTCTTCTCATCACCCACTTTTTTCGTGCTGGTGGGGGCAGATGCATGTAAATATTTACAGATCTCTGGAAGGCGCACCAAGATATTCTTTGCAGAAGCACACTCCGTCCCAGAGCCAAAACCTACGACTTGCGCCCACATGCTGTGTGTTTGTCTAGCTTTGGAGCGGAGGCGTTGTTATAGACACACCCCTGTGAGCCAGGACACCCTCCAGTAAAGAAAAAAGAAAACGGGGGGGGGGAACCTCCCCACCCACCCCACAAATATCCACTCCTACACAAATTAGCCAAGAAAAAAAATATTTGGAGCAAAGGTTCACAAGCTTAAAGAGATGCACAGGAGAATGGAACGGTTTAGGAAAGGGGAGAAGGATCTCCTGGGTCGCCAAAAATCAGGGGCAGGATTTGGAGGGCAGATATAGTAGGTAGAGGTGAATCGGTGGAGGGTGGTGACTCTGATGTCAGTGGGGCAGTGAATCCACCCTGGGTTTCAATCAGAACCAGTCGGAAGCATCTTAGATAGAATCATAGAATAACAGAGTTGGAAGGGGCCTACAAGGCCATCAAATCCAACCCCCTGCTCAATGCAGGAATCCACCCTAAAGCATCCCTGACAGATGCTTGTCCAGCTGCCTCTTGAAGGCCTCTAGTGTGGGAGAGCCCACAACCTCCCTAGGTAACTGGTTCCATTGTCACACTGCTCTAACAGTCAGGAAGTTTTTCCTGATGTCCAGCTGGAATCTGGCTTCCTTTAACTTGCGCCCGTTATTCCGTGTCCTGCACTCTGGGAGGATCGAGAAGAGATCCTGGCCCTCCTCTGTGTGACAACCTTTCTAGTATTTGAAGAGTGCTATCATGTCTCCCCTCAATCTTCTCTTCTCCAGGTTAAACCTGCCCAGTTCTTTCAGTCTCTTTTCATAGGGCTTTGTTTCCAGACCCCTGATCATCCTGGTTGCCCTCCTCTGAACACGCTCCAGCTTGTCTGCGTCCTTCTTGAATTGTGGAGCCCAGAACTGGACGCAATACTCTAGATGAGGCCTAACCAGGGCCGAATAGAGAGGAACCAGTACCTCACGTGATTTGGAAGCTATACTTCTATTAATGCAGCCCAAAATAGCATTGGCCTTTCTTGCAGCCATATCGCACTGTTGGCTCATATTCCGCTTGTGATCTACAACAATTCCAAGATCCTTCTCATTTGTAGTATTGCTGAGCCAAGTATCCCCCATCTTGTAACTGTGCCTTTGGTTTCTATTTCCTAAATGTAGAACTTGGCCTTTATCCCTATTAAATTTCATTCTGTTGTTTTCAGCCCAGCACTCCAGCCTATCAAGATCACTTTGAAGTTTGTTTCTGTCTTCCAGGGTATTAGCTATCCCACCCAATTTTGTGTCATCTGCAAATTTGATAAGCGTTCCCTGCACATCCTCGTCCAAATCATTAATAAAAATGTTGAAGAGCACTGGGCCCAGTGCTTCAACATAGCTCCTTTAGAGGTCCAACTGGTTCTGATGGAAACCCAGAGCAGATTCACCACCCCACAGACATCGAAGCCACCAGCCTCCACTGGGATGTATGTGCGTGTAACCCTCTCCCATCTCTCACTCCAAGATGAAGCACCATGTCTGGGAACCCAGGCTGGGGAAAAGGGCCAGGGGGCAGGAGTACGGTGGCCATGTGTCATCGGACTGTCCTCTCTTTGAAGAGGGCCCCCTGTCCAATTCCAGTTTAATTTTTAAAAATTATTTATTACATTTCTAATCCACCCAATAACCATTGTTCTTTGGGCTGATTACAAACAGGTTTAAAGAAAAAAACCAGAAGCTATCATGGCAGCAGGCTGAACAGCCAGGCCCACATCTCACCTAGTCAAAGGCTTCCCCCACCAAAGTGAGATTTACTGGATTTCTATTCAAATTCTAATCATTATTTCTAAATTTGCATCTATAGGTATAAATAGGAAAAGGAAAGGAACCTCTCGTGCAAGCACTGAGTCATTACTGACTCTTGGAGGGATGTCAGCTTTCGCTGATGTTCTCTTGGCCGGCCTTATAGCGGGGTGGTTTGCCGTTGCCTTCCCCAGCCGTTATTAGCTTTCCCCCAGCTAACTGGGGACTCATTTTACCGACCTCGGGAGGATGGAAGGCTGAGTCGACCCGAGCCGGCTGCCTGAAACCAGCTTCCGCTGGGATTGAACTCAGGCCGTGGGGAGAGTTTCAGCTGCAGAAACTGCTGCTTTACCGCTCTGCGCCACACGAGGCTATTTATAGGTATAAATAAGTGTATGCAAATTTTATGCAAACATGTGTCCTCTTTTTGTGCTTATTTGATAAGTCATGAATACTGGGCCTCAAGGCAGCCTTACAAACTTTAAAACATAAACATTTTAAAACCTACGAAAAGAAATATACTGTACACACTCCGCCCCCTGAGAAGATGTTGCTCTGAGCTCTCCGTGTTAGCTCTGAACATGGAGTTAATGAAACAGCTTCTAAAACCACCATGAGATTACGCATTGGTGGCAGTGGAAACCGCTGGATGCAAAGATGGCGGCGGTGGCGGACGGCGAAGCAGGTAACTTGGGAATGGAGGAGAGGGCTTACCTGGTGCCTCCGCCTTCCGCGGCAGCGGACAGCGGAGGCACAAGGGAAGTGGGGACAGTTTTCTGGCTGACGGCTGCGCGGCCGGCACTCAGAAAACTCCGAGTCACCTCGGAGGGCCCGAATTTGGCCTTGGCTTTGGTGCGCGGCCTACTTCTGGTCTTATGGATCAGCAGCAATGGAAGCCGCTGAACACAAAGATGGCAGTGGTGGTGGTGGTGGAGCAGATAAGTGGGCAATGGGGGGGCGGGGGCTTACCTGCTCCGCCACGGCCACCTTTGCGTTCGGCGGCTTCCAATGCCGCCAACGCATAAGACAGGAAGTAGGCCGCGTTGTTGTTGTTGTTGTTGTTGTTGTCCAATGAAGAATACGTTTTGCATTATCTGCTATCATTTGCCCCTCACATTAAACCAACGGTGAACATTTATGGTGGTGGAGTAAAGAAACTGAACAATCTTGTTTAAATTATAAAGTTTCAGGTGGGTTTTCCCTACAAGGAAGATCCATCCAAAAGACGAGCAGAAACCATCTTTCTCCCGGGTAAATGCGCACTTGTTATCGGCCGTCATAAATCTGCAGAGCTGCTTAACGAATCAATTCCTGTCTAGATTTATCTTCCTCTCCAGACCGTTTCCCCTTTGCTTAACAAGACCGTGGCAGAGATAAACGTTAAGGTAGTGGGGACATCAATCTCTTCACTAGGGCCGGCCTGTCGCAAACGTAACCCTCAAGGGACACACACCAGCTCTGTGGAAAGCTAAACCGCAGCTTCCCATGTAGACCTGAATGTTTACAGCATCTGAAAGGATTTTTGCAGCGTCCGAAGAGGGTAGGGCCCTTTTGCAAGAACGCCAACTCCAGATACAGGATCTGAATGCTCCCCAAAGCTTGGGCGTGTTTAGGTTTCAGGAGTTTAGTTCAGCCTCGCTTCCAGTTTCAATGTTTTTTTGTTGAAAAGAAAGAAAGAAAGAAAGAAAGAAAACCAGGTTCAGTTTCCAACATGGCCCCAGGATCATGAAGAACAGATTCCAAGTTTCTCTCTAAATGTTTCTAACAACTCCATGCTCACGTTTAGGGGGAATTTTTTTTTAAATGCTCCACTTCAGTCCCTACTTTCCCCAGCCACCTCCCTCAGGAATTCACACTTGGGGAAAGAACTCGAAAGAAGCTAATTATAGGACTATAGCAGGCCAAAGTGGAAGAGTCCTAACCAGTTGACCCATCCAACCACCTGCTAGCGTGAAAGGATTCCCTTTGGTGCATGATGCAACTCTAGACATAATGGAGGCAATTCAATACTCCCCAAATCATCCCCATCATCTTTTTAAGTGACCCAAAGTTTGCTTCAATTAACAGGACACGAGTGGCTTCCTAGGTTTCCCTCGCCTTCCTCCCCACCATCCATATACATCTTCCTTTCTAGTTCACCTTTTACAAGACAAGCCTGGGAAAGTGACTTCACAGCCCCACTGGGCTCCAAACGCAATGGATTCAGCAGAGATGTGGGCTTCCAAAGTCACACCAATAAGTTGTTGTATTTCAAGTCAGGCCGTTGGGTCCACCTAGCTTGGTATTGGTGGCAGGGCTGGTGCCAGACTATTTTGCGCCCTAGGCAAGGTGAGCTACTTTCACACACACACACACACACACTGCCAACTTTGATTTTTAAGAACCTATGTTTCCTGGAAAAAATAAGAACCACAAAACTTGAAACTGCTAAATTTATTTTCAAGTGCAAGAAATACGTCATGCCAATTATAGCAAACAAACTGGAAAGGAACGTCTATGGGTCTAAAATGCATTATTATATAGGAGTATCACCTCCAAATCATCCCCCCCCCGCAACTCACATGCACATGCACACACACACTTAGCATCACTCACTCCAAACAAACACACGCATGAACACATGCATTCACTCAAAGACCCCCTGCACCCCATTCACCCAGACATTCTCTCTCTCTCTCTTCTAGGCGCATTCTGGAAGTCCGAACAGGGAGCCGCCCCACCCCAGCGTCCCTGGCTTTGCTTTGGCTGGGCGGGCGCGGGGCGCCATCTCGCCCACCCAGGCCCAGCTGAATCCTCGGGCCGGGCCGTCTCACAGCCAACACGCATGAGTGCTGCGCTGTGCCTGGTGCCCCTCTTAGCTTGGCGCTCTAGGCGGCCGCCTGAGTGGCCTCTATGGTAGCACCGGCCCTGATTGGTGGCAGCTCTTTCAAGCGACGGCTATCCTTTGAGATGCCAGGGACTGGAGTATGATTGAACTTCCCAATTTCCCTGCATTTAGTTCTCATATCTCAAGAAGGAGGAGGAGGAGGAGGAGGAGGAGGAGGAGAAGAAGAAGAAGAAGAAGAAGAAGAAGAAGAAGAAGAAGAAGAAGAAGAAGAAGAAGAAGAAACAACCATGACAACATGGGGAGGTATAAGGTAGACACCACATCTTCCTCCTTCAAATATCAAGAGCAAATTGTGCAAAAAACTGGATGCGCCTTCCGTCTGTGCTCAAACCATAAATCCATTAATAGCACCAGTTAATCCATTAATGTTCACAGAGGGGGGTGGAATTGGGAAGACCCAGGGAGTGAGGAAAGGAGGAACATGCCCTGGCTGCATCGTACTTCCAACATCTCCTTTTAGCTGGTCCCTTGAGGGCCGTTTGCAGCCGACTTGAAAGGGAAAAACCTCTTCCTTCTTACTCTGCCAGCCCAACGTGAACATGAGTGTGTGAAGCATTAGGGCATCGTTTGAGGGGGGCAGGGCGGATATGGGGTGGGTGGGGGTGGGTGGGAGAAAGAGAAAGGAAGGAAGCACACGTCAGAACGTCGTGTGGAATCACTTAAAGTGCTTTCAGTCAAACAGATCCATTTTAAAGGCAATGGCGAAAGCTTCCCAAAGTGGAAGTTTAAATAGCGTAAAATATTAAAGGCGCTCAGGGACCCATAAAGCCATTTGGAAAACATCCATATGAACATTACGCATTTATGTGTGGGAAGTGTGAACTATATTTTATACATATCCTCACACGCGCACATTCTAGATCTCCTTCTGCTCCTGCAAAAAAAGGCCTTCTCCTGCCCCCAATGGGGAGCTGCCTTAAAGAGACTGGAAATACTGGTCCATTTGGCCAAGTACGTCTATTGTAACTGGGAACAGCTCTTGAAGGCCCTTTTCCGCAACCCAGAGCCTGTTCTTAACTGGAGATCTTGGGACGTCAACCTGTGGCCTTCTGCGTTCACAGAAGGAGACACTTCGCCACCAAGCTTGGGACTCTCCGTTCCATTTAGCCATGTATTTCATCTCAGCTACGTGTATAGGGCAGGGAAGAACAGTGGCGTGGTTGTAGGTCAGTGGGAAGAGGACCGCTTTGCATGCAGAAGGTCTCTGGTTCAATCCCCGGCTTCTCCAGGTAGGACTAGGAAGAAATTCTACCTGAAACTCTGGACAGCTGCTGCCAGCCAGTGTTGACCATACTGGACTAGATGGATCAATGGTCTGACTTATGGTAAGTTAAAGTAAAATAGAAGGCTGTGGTTGAAAATAACAATAGTACAAACACTCAACCACAAAGGTACTAAGAAAGTTTTATAGACGAATCATTCAAAAGATATCACAAATGTACAAAAGACAGGCATATAGATAACATTTACAAGATGTTCATCAAACATTCATAATGAAGCCTACAATAAGCTGGCATCCATTAAACATTCATGACAAGAATCAATGATCTCATAAATATGCGTCTAATAAATAATCTCATAAAGCGTCTAATAAACAGTAGTCCGGTACTTTTATTAGACGCTTTATGAAATTATTTATTAGACGCATATTTATGAGATCATTGATTCTTCTCATGAATGTTTAATGGATGCCAACTTATTGTAGGCTTCATTATGAATGTTTGATGAACATCTTGTAAATGTTATCTATATTAGGGGTGTGCACGGACCCCCCGATCCTTTTCGTGGCCGATTCCCAAATTGCAGATCAGGCCCGCTCCGTCCCAGCTTCACTAGAGCCCGCGGCTCAACCAGGAAGTGTAGGCCGCAATCGGGGCCTACAGTTCCTGGTTGAGCCGTGGGCTCTAGTGAAGCTGGGATGGGCCGCGACGGACACAGGTAAGGGGGAGGAGGGAGGGGGCCTCACCTGACGCCACTCCCCGCCACTGCGGAGCTCCAATTCGGAGCCGGAGCTCCGGAGCGGAGTGGCCCCCAGGTGGATCGAGGTGGGGCGGAGCGGGCCCGATCCGCAATTTGCGGATCGGGCGCGAAGAGGATCGGGGGGGTCCGTGCACACCCCTAATGCAGAATACAGACCTACGCAGTCCCTGTTCTTCTTCCTTGCTGCCAAACAGGGCCAACCCTCCCATGAAGCAGAGGGAGGTGCCCACATCAGACGGCAGAGCAGGAGTGGTGGCAAATTGCACTGCTACCCTCAGCTCCCAGGAAAGCCTGCCTCCATCCCACCTCCTCCAGCGGGTGCTCTGGAGAGCTGCGCTAGCAACTTTCCCATCATGGCATTTGTTGCAGAGAGCGGCCGATGGGACTCTCTAGAGCAGCTGCCTGCCCTGTGTTTGCCTGGCTGCACGGAGAGCCACGTTTCTGGAAGGAGGGGCTGTGGAGGTCTTGTGAGAGCTTGCCAAGGTCATGTGAGAACTCTAGTGAGATCTGGCCAAGCTCTTGTGATAGCCCTGCAGCTATTTCTTCCACTGGGTGGCTCTCTATGTGACAAGTCATCAGACAGTGGGTGGCAGCGGCAAAGGTAAGGGGGCACAGGATGGGGGAAGGGGAAGGAAGTGGTGTGTGATGGGGTGGTGGTGGTGTGTATTCCATCCCACCTCAGGTGGCGAGTAAGCTGGTGCCCAGGCGGCTGCAGAAGGTGGCTCACGTCTAGGAGAGGCTGGTTGCAAGGGATTCCATTCTGGCTTTTAATTACAACCAACCAGAAAGCCAACGGAGCTATCCAAGGTGCTGAACCTGATGACTACCCCAAAATGACTACCAAACAGAAAGCCACCAATGTAGAGGAATCCAAAATATCCCGCAGGTATAAAGCATGATGAGGCCGTGGCATGCACACAACCATTCCTGATATGAAAAAGCCCACCCCAGAAATACTTGGGGGATACTTGGCTCAGCAATACTACAAATGAGAAGGATCTTGGAATTGTTGTGGATTACAAGCTGAATATGAGCCAACAGTGCAATGTGGCTGCAAGAAAGGCATATGCTATTTGGGCTGCATTAATAGAAGTCTAGCTTCCAAATCACGTGAGGTACTGGTTCCTCTCTATTCGGCCCTGGTTAGGCCTCATCTAGAGTATTGCGTCCAGTTCTGGGCTCCACAATTCAAGAAAGACGCAGACAAGCTGGAGCGTGTTCAGAGGAGGGCAACCAGGATGATCAGGGGTCTGGAAACAAAGCCCTATGAAGAGAGACTGAAAGAACTGGGCCTGTTTAGCCTGGAGAAGAGAAGATTGAGGGGAGACATGATAGCACTCTCCAAATACTTAAAAGGTTGTCACACAGAGGAGGGCCAGGATCTCTTCTCAATCCTCCCAGAGTGCAGGACACGGAATAACGGATTCCTGCAATGAGCAGAGAGTTGGACTCAATGGCCTTTTAGGCCCTTTCCGACTCTACTATTCTATGATCCTAAGGTTCTGTGAGTCCTGACCCTGGAGCAAAAAGGATTTGCAAAACATGGATTCTCAAATTCACTGCCCAGCTTTGTGGATCCTGGCACCAGCTCTTGTTCACTGAGTATCCAGCACAGAATGAAGGTGATTATAGCAACTCATGTACGTTGATACGTATTTGGAAGAGGCTGCTAAGGGACAGGTGTACTAAGTCAAAGATGCACAAATCAGAGGGGGGGGGGAGCTAAGTCAAGGGTGCACCAGATCCGCCACATGGTGGACATTTACCTGTCTTGGGTCCCGTGTGAGCCCACTTTCTCGTTCTTCATGCAGAAATCAGGCGAGCTTTGCAGGTAGACCAATTCCGTCTCCTTGATGGGACGGATATCAAGATCCTTGGGGACCAGGTGCTTGCGGGTACCCATGGGGCGATGCACCACCTTGGTAGCCGATAGGTATTTGTTTTTTAAGTCCAGGGCAATGTCTCTCAGCTCCTGAAGCCCCCTCCAGCAAGTCTTGATGGAGCAGGAGCCAGACACTCCGTGGCATTTGCATTTCATTTCCAAAGAAGCTTTCAGGGCCTGCGAAAAAGAGCAATGTGCAGATTTTGAAGCGATCCTTCCTCATCGCCCAAACGTCCACCACCAGCATCACCACTGCCCCTCCCCTCTCAAGGAATGCTGAAAGGAGCACGTGTCCTCAGTGGGTTACAATCAAGAGCTGCGTGTCTCAGGGACCAAAATGCAAATCAACATTACTTGTGTATCTTTTGCATATTTGTGTAGATTTTGCTGGCGTTCATCCCTTTCCCCCCTTGACCTCCCTTCCCTTCTGTTCCTGTTCCTGCTTTCGGTCATCTTTAGGGTGACCATACGATTGGATTTGCCTGGATTTCCCAGGTTTTTGATGACAAATCCGGGAGGGGGAGAGGAAATCTGGATTTTTCCAAAGAGCAGCTCTAATGGGAATTAACAAAAATGCTTATAACTCTGTCATTTTTTAAGATAAAGACATGAAACTTGGCATGATGGTAGCTCTTAGGAAGGGCTTTAGTCATACCAAATTTGAAACAGATCCGTTCATCCATTGATTTTTTAGAATTTTTTTAAAAATTGAAGTTTTAAAATTATTATTTTTAAAATCGTCATTTTAAAGATAAAGAGATGAAAGTTGGCACCATGATAGCTTTTAGGTAGAGCTTTAGCCATACCAAATTTGAAACAGATCTGTTCATCCATTGATTTTTAGGATTTTTTTAAAATTTGAGGATTTAATTTTTTTTAAAAAAATGTTATTTTTAAAGATAAAGAGATGAAACTTGGCACCATGATTGCTCTTAACAAGGACTTTAGCTATGCCAAGTTTGAAACAGATCTGTCCATCCATTGAGTTTTAGGATTTTTAAAAAAGTTTGAGGTTTTAAAATTATTATTTTTAAATAATTTTAACATGGCGAACATGTTGTCCTCCTTTTTGGTTTCCAAAATATGGTCACCCTAGTCATCTTGCCCCACTGTCAATTCTTTTGATTGTAAGTTCCTGTGGGCAGGGACCCACCATTTTTGCTTACTCTGTTACTTCTGAATCATGCTGCATGTTCAGCAGTGGAATATTGATGCTGACGACGATGCCGCATAATTTATTCTGCTTTTCAAGTCAAAGGCAGAAAGGCATCAACGTTCTTGTCCAGTCACCCACGAGCCCTTGAGATTCTGCCTGGCACTTTTCGATGGGATGCGGAAACAGCAAAACATGGGTGGCCAAATGAAAGCCACAATCAAATGTAGTCAAGGAGTGGAATGGGTGGATGCATTTCACATATCTGTTTTAAAACAAAATTGAAGGGGCTTGGGACCATGCTATCCAGGGACTAGGGTTAACCCTTTCCTCCTGTGTCATGGTCCTGATGACGTTCAGCCCCACTTGAAGCTGCTATTGATCTCAGGAGGGAAGTTTTCATGGACACCAATAGCTTATGCAAGAGGGGGGGGGTTCCATTGGGAGCATGGCATGGAATAGGGTGACCGCATGAAAAGGAGGGCAGGGCTCTTGTATCTTTAACAGTTGCATAAAAAGAGAATTTCAGCAGGTGTCATTTATATGCATGCAGCACCTGGTGAAAGTCCCTCTTCGTGACAACAGTTAAAGCTGCAGGATCCTTGTCCTCTTTTGTATCTGGTCAAGAGGGCAGGGCCCCGTAGCTTTAACTGTTGTGATGAAGAGGGACTTTCACCAGGTGCTGCATGCATATAAATGACAGATGCTGAAATTCTCTTTTCTATACACCTGTTAAAGATACAGGAGCCCTGTCCTCCTTTCCGTAGGTTCACCCTAGCATGGAAGAAGATGGCTAACCTCCCTCCGCGTGCAGTCTGAACCTAATCCTAAGCGCCCACCCACTGGTATTTAGTTACTTTTAAAAGCATCGACAACACAGGCGTATGAAAAACATCCACTTATTCCATGTAGGCCCACACAATTCCCAGGATGCTCAGTTCCCTTGTCATGGACAGAGCCAATGTAGCTGGCCTTTTGGGAAGGGTGACTTCAAAAATTAAGCCCTTGCTCAATGCAGAATATGATCCCTCTTCAAATTCACTCACCAAACCACACTGAAGCGAGAGCCTGCAGATCTAGTCTGGTGGCTCTGATTTTGTTGGGGCTATGAATCCATCTTGAGGTTAAACAGAACCAGCCTAAACGCTAAAGGAGCTATCCAAGGTGCTGAACCATAGCCCAACTAGGTTCAGCCACCATGGATAGCTCCTTTCAGATTGTGGATGGTTCTGAATGAAACCTAGAATAGATGCACTACCCTACTGAAATGAGAGCCACTAGCCTCCGCTAGCCACAAGACTTCCATTTTATCTGCACCACATCTAAGGCAGTATCCAATGCTGCTGCTATGCTAGCAGAGATTACTGCTAGCACACCGCCAAGCTAGGGCTGGCTAGCGCAAGCAGAAAGTAGCCAAAATTACCAATGGTACAAATCAGCCATGGTTGCAGCAGGGAGCTCTGGCGATTTGTTCCATTCCGGAAGCAGTAGTTTCGGTTAGTTTCCTGGATTGCGCTAGGAAGTTCCAGTTTCCAGTTGCACCAGTGGTTTTTCCGCTAGCACAACGTCTTTAGAACTGGCAGGTTTCCAGCAACGGATATTGCCCCTAGTGTTCAGTCTTGGAATTGCACATACAAACTCCCTTTAAGTAGATGTTCTTTCTTTCTTTTCTTTAAAAGAATGAAAGACAAATCTGGAAATCAGGGTTATCAAGAAAGTGCCACCCCCATGGGTTATTTTACATGGCGAGATGGATCTTGGCAAGTAGCCGTTCAACCTGCTCAGTGCCACAGATGGGCAAAATTCCTGACAGATGTGATCGCCCGTTTGGCTGTACCCTTTGAACCGTTGTTATTACGGGGAATAAACGTTCCACTTTTAAACTCAGTTTTCTGCCTGCTTTGTCAATTCAGTCTGGCTAGCTGCAGATGGGCAATTTGTGAGTTAAACCTCAGCCAGATATTGATTTAAAGTGATTTGCTGGAGGTGGGGAGTTCGAAAGCCGCTAAATCAGAAACCATAGTAGGAACCAGTGATTGTAGACATGACAAAGGAAAAGAGATTACATTTGGCTGGAAAGCAGTGGGAAATGGCAGAATTACAGTGCGAAAATCGGTGACCTGTAATATTTTGAAAGAGGGGAAAGTAGGGTGACCTTTTGGAAAGGAGGACCGGGCTCCTGTATCTTTAACAGTTGTATAGAATAAGGAATTTCAGCAGGTGCTATTTGTACTCATGCAGCACCTGGTGAAATTCCCTCTTCATCACAACAGTTAAAGCTGCAGGAGACCTGCCCTCTTTACCAGATACAAAAGAGGACAAAGATCCTGCAGCTTTAACTGTTGTAATGAAGAGGGAATTTCACCAGGTGCTGCATGAATACAAATGGCACCTGCTGAAATTCCCTTTTCTAGACAGCTATTAAAGATACAGGAGCCCTGTCCTCCTTTTCATATGGTCACCCTAGGGGAAAGATTCTGTCTACCGAGAAACAGGAATATGGTAAGAGGTGTATGTCTGGGTTCACACAGTCCTTGGAATGGCAGGTGCTGGGCCCACGATTCTGATTCACTAATAGAGCTCGGTGCGTAGGTGCTGTCTTAAAGGGAAGTCCCCACAAGCACTCTTGAAATGCTTTCCTGAAATCATATAAACCAAGCATTCCTGAAATCGTATAGGAGAAAAATAGCACAAATCCCGTCTACGCAGAGCTGTGTGCATGTCCCAGAGCTGGGACTAGCCAAAGACCGTTTAGTGCCAGGGCAGAGAATCCAAAGGGTACGCCAGGTCTTAAAGTAAGCCAGGAAGAGGCAGGCACTCAAGTTATGCAGGGATGCCTCTTCTGGGTTTGAGAAGGAGGAGCCCAACCAGAGTCCGCAACTTTATGGAACCAGATGGGACTCTCCTGGATCCCTGTGTTGCCTGATGCTTGCTGAACTAATAATAATAATAATAATAATAATAATAATAATAATAATAATAATAATAATTTATTTGTTACCCGCCTCTCCCTCTGGATCGAGGCACGGATAGCTGCAATACCACCCTCTAGCCATACATAAGGTGGCGCTGAAGAGCAACAGAGACCATGTAAATCTATCTGATACTGACCCTGTTCAGAAGACACGCTAAGCCATGGTGGTTAAGCATTTTGAGCTAATATTATGGCTTAGCATGTCATGTGAACCATTCCTAACCATGGTGGCAACATAACCACGGTTTAAACACACTCACCAGCTATTTCCTGAAAAAGGGTTAGCCGCCTAAACCATGGCTTAGTGTGTTGTCTTGAACAGGCCCACTGAATCAGAGAGGTTCAAACCCAATACAGCATACTGTGACTTGTAATGGTTCCCTAAGGTCTCAAGCAGATGTCTTTTTCAGCCCTACCTGGAAATGGCAGGGAATGGAACTGCTTTACATCTAAACTACCTACCTTGTGGGTTAGGTCTATCTCACCTCTGTTACCCAGGATCTGCCCCTTTCCCCCATGACAGGCCATTTGCCTCCGACCAGCACTACCTAGTTTGTACACAGGATAATCCCACCGCTGACTCCTACTGAGTCTCGTTAACCCCAGATGATGATCGCATAATGACAAGAACTCTCTCGGATTGGTTACCTGTCTCCCTACTTCACTGTTGTGCAGATGCATCAGCTTATTGGCTTGTGATCCTGATTTTTTCATCTTCATGGGAGCATCTGAAAATTTGGACCCCATGACAAGACCATAGTTGAGGTTGTCAGCACATCCTCCCCAGCGATACCCTGGTCCAGGTGTCTCACCTGGGATGGGACCACAGGAGCAGCCAGGGAGGTCCCCGGTGGTGCAGGCTCTTGCAATGGTGTGGCTGATGGCTGCGGCGGAGAGGGCGTACACAAAGGCGGACTCCCTGGTACCTGGAAGACAGGAAGACAAGCCGTGCCAGCCATCAGTAGGCCCCTATAGGATCCGCTTCTGTTTCTACAAATGAATCGTGACACACATCGGACCAGCCTTCTCCAATCTTATGCCTTCTGGACGCTCAACATCTAAGGTCCTCCTCCGAGTGCCTACTCCGAGGGAAGCTTGGAGGATGGCAACAAGGCAGAGGGCCTTTTCAGTGGTGGCCCCCCAATTGTGGAATGATCTCCCCGACGAGGCTCGCCTGGCGCCAACATTGTTATCTTTTTGGCGCCAGGTCAAGACCTTTCTCTTCTCCCAGGCATTTAACAACATATGCTAAGTTTGTTTGTTTTTTAATGGACCCCAGAACTGTTGTTGTTTAAAATGGATACTGTTTTATACTGTCGTTTTTATATTTTTGATGGTTTAAAATTTTGTATACTTTTTAATGTTCACTGTTTTTAACTTTTGTAAAACGCCCAGAGAGCTCCGGCTATGGGGCGTTATATAAATGTAATAAATAATTAAATAAATAAATTTAAATGACTCCCATCATCCCTGATGCTTGGCCAGGTTAGCTGGAGCTGATGGGCACTGGAGTCCAAATGCATTAGATCCTCCAAACAATATTGAAGGATGAGTAAGAACAGGTCCTTGCTCTTATCCGCATTTGATATCCAACAATATTTGATTTTAGTACTTGGCATTTGATTTAATATTGGATATTTGGCAGAATTCAATGGTGGAAACTCGTCCAATATTCAGAGTCTGCATTTCCACATTTGGGGCACATAAGAACATAAGACAAGTCCTGTTAGATCATATTAATGGACTATCTAGTCCAGCATTCTGTTCCCACCATGGCCAAACAGATGTCCCAATGGGAAGCTCACAAGGCAGACATGAATGCAATAGCGTCCTCCAGCCCATGTTCCCCAGCAACTGGTATAGAGAAGAATGCTTCCTCTGATAATGGTGGTAATATGTAGCCGTCATCACTTGTAGCCATTGATAGCCTTCTCCTCTGTGAATCTGTCTAAGTCCCTTGAAAAACTGTCCAGGCTGGTGGCCATCATTCCAACTTGTGGCATCAAATTCCATAGTTCAACTATTTGAATCATAGAATCATAGAATAGCAGAGTTGGAAGGGGCCTACAAGGCCATTGAGTCCAACCCCCTGCTCAATGCAGGAATCCACCCTAAAGCATCCCTGTCAGATGGTTGTCCAGCTGCCTCTTGAAGGCCTCTAGTGTGGGAGAGCCCACAACCTCCCTAGGTAACTGATTCCACCATCGCACTGCTCTAACAGTCAGGAAGTTTTTCCTGATGTCCAGCCGGAATCTGGCTTCCTTTAACTTGAGCCCATTATTCCGTGTCCTGCACTCTGGGAGGATCGAGAAGAGATCCTGGCCCTCCTCTGTGTGACAACCTTTTAAGTATTTGAAGAGTGTGATCATGTCTCCCCTCAATCTTCTCTTCTCCAGGCTAAACATGCCCAGTTCTTTCAGTCTCTCTTCATAGGGCTTTGTTTCTAGACCTCTGATCATCCTGGTTGCCCTCTTCTGAACACGCTCCAGCTTGTCTGCATCATTCTTGAATTGTGGAGCCCAGAACTGGACACAATACTCTAGATGAGGCCTGAGATGTGTGAAGATGTCTTTGATGTGTGAAGATGTCTTTGATGTGCCTTTGATGTGTGAAGAAGTCCTTCCTTTTACCTGTCTTGAATTTCTCACTATTCAGCTTCATGGGTGGACCCCCATTGAGTTCTAATATTATGGGAAAGTAATGAAAACTTCTATCTATCCACTTTCTCTACACCTGGCATCATTTTATACACCTCTATCATTACTCCCTATTACTCACCATTTTTCAAAGGTAAAAAGCCCCAAGCATAGTGATCTTTGCATATAGGGGAGTTGCTCCAACCCCTTGATAATTTTGGTTGCCCTTTTCTGCGTCGTTCCCAGCAGGACTGCGCATAGCACGCCCCCCCCTCACTTCAGAGGCCAATTCAGGAGCTCAGAATCAGCCCCAATTCAGTTTGGGGTGTTTCGGGACTGGGCTTGACCCACTTTGGATTTCCAAAATGTGGTTTGGACACCTCTCACCACCCCCCTCCAAAGCAGGCTCTTTATAGGCATTGTAGTTTGGGATTGAAAATCCAGGAAAACTACAGAGGCGCCATCTTTGTTTAAAATGGTGGCTCTAATCAAGGACGTGCAGGTAAGGTAAGTCACAAAGTTGTTGGATTGAGGGGTGAGTGGGGAATCCAGTGGAGGTCACCACTGCAGCAGCTCGTCACCTCCCCAGTCTCTTTGGACCCATTCCAATCAGACTTGGGGTGCCTTGGCCCAATCTGGCACCACTCTGGATTCAGGCCGAAGCGGGCTGAATCGGCCCACTTCGGCTCGGATTCAGAACAAGGCGGTGCACAGCCCTTGTTCCCAGCTCTCCCTTGCGGTTTTTGAGACGCAGAGACCAGAGACATCAGACACATGGCTCATTTGCGGAACGAAGGCAGCCGGCTCGTGTTTCGCGCCAACAATTCCGTCCCATTCCCGGAAGAGAACGCGTTTTCTCTTTACCTCTCTCCAAATCGAGCAGGTAGTTGGGTGCCAGCTCAATGGAGGAGCAATTCCACCGCATGTCCGAGAAGGCTTTGCGGCACGTCTTGATCACCTCCCGGGCGGCCTGGATGATGGTTTGCATCAACTCCAAGTTGCTGCGGCAGAGTTGCACTTGCGAAACTACCAGCCCTTCCAGCTGCTTGCAGTGTTGCGTCTGATTCAAGGCAAGGACCGGGGGAGTCTTGAACAAGGCTCTAAGAAGGAAAGAAGAATCCAACGGACCCAAATTAGAAAATCTTTACAATCCTTGAACATCCCAAAGTAGTATTTATTTATTGCATTTGTATTCCACCCTATATCACTAGGATCTCAGGGTTGTCGCCACACCTAAAAAAAGGATATTATAGAGCTGGGGAAAGTGCAGAAAAGGGCAACTAAAATGATTAAGGGGCTGGAGCATCTCCCCTACGAGGGAAGGTTACATCAACTGGGATTGTTTAGCTTGGGAAAAAGGAGGCTAAAGGGAGACCTGATAGAGGTGTATAAAATCATGCATGGTATGGAGAATGTGGACAGGGAGACATTTTTCTCCCTCTCTCAAAATACTAGAACCCAACAGGGTCATCCCATGAAACTGATTGGTGGGAGATCCAGGACAAATAAAAGGAAGGACTTCTTCACACAGAGCACAGTTACATTATGGAACTCACTACCACAAGATGTAGTGAGGGCCACCAATCTGGATGGCTTTAAAAGGGGGGTGGAAAAATTCCTGGAGGCAAAGGCTATCAATGGCTACTAGCCCTGATGGTTGTGTGCTATCTCCAGTATTCGAGGCAGTAAGCCTTGTGCACCAGTTGCTGGGGAACATGGGTGGAAGGGTGCTGTTGCACCATGTCCTGCTTGTTCATCCCTGGCCAATGGCTGGTTGGCCACTGTGTGAACAGAGTACTGGACTAGACAGACCCTTGGTCTGATCCAGCATCAGGGCTCTTCTGATGTTCTGATGTTCTTAGGGTGGTATACAGATAAAATCATACAATATAAAACAATAAATATACACAGCTAAAAACAAATTGAACCATCAATCAAGTTAAAACCAATATATAATTTAATATATTGACCCGGTGCTTGTGACTCCTCTAGAACAACCTGGTTATGCTAGCTGGGAATGATGGGATTTGCAGCCCAGCACATCTGGAGGGTGCCAGGTTGGGGATGACTGAACAGGACTGTTTGACAGTGCAATCCTATGTACGCTTAGGCAGATAAAAGTCCTTTTTTCAGTCTAAACATACATAGGATTGTGACCTCAATCGTACTAAAAGATTCAGAATTTGAAAGCTGAGTGCACCACAAAGCCCAGCCCATCTAGGTCGAAACGCGCGGCTCCCATCGCTTCTCTGTCGCCGTTCCGACATCGCTTCCTGAAAACAGGAAGTAATTAGTCCCATTCCATCCGGTAGGAGAGAGCAGCAACCGGACTTTCTCTGGGGGGGTTTTGCGGTGCAATTAAAGGCCAGAAGGGGCGGAAGACGCGCAAGAGGCAGACGACGTCATGTGAGCAATTTATGAGTGCCCAGGAACGAGCGTGCAGTAAAACACGCGTGTCCAGATTGTGCGACACTTTCCATTTTTGATTTACCCCTTCCGAAAATATCCTATGCTGTTTGCACAGCTCTGGAACTGAACTGAAACTATCTCCCTTGTTTTGTGCTCATTTTCGCAAGTGCCTCCAACGGCTGGTAGTGAAGTCCAGAGTTTAACTCCACCCTGGGTGAAGAAGCTTCATGGCCCAAGTGGAGGCTAGAAGCTGGATCTTCTGAGTCTTAGTCCAACACTATGACACTAAGGATAGTGTGTCTCCTCTGAATGAATGCTTAGAGGCAGTAATGGGCTGGATGAGGAAAAACAAACTGAAGCTGAATCCAGACAAGACGGAGGTGCTTGCTGTCAAGGGCTCTGACCTGGGTTTGGAGGTGTGTCAGCCAGTTCTGGATGGGGTTACACTCCCCCTGAAAGACTGTGTTCGCAGCTTGGGGGTGCTTCTGGATCCATCCCTCCAAATGACAACCTAGGTAGATGCGACGACCAGGAGTGCCTACTATCAGCTTCAGCTGATACGCCAGCTGCGCCCCTTCCTAGAATTGGAAGACCTAAAGATGGTAGTCCACGTGCTGGTAACTTCGAGGCTCGACTTCTGCAATGCGCTCTACATAGGGCTACCTGTGTGCCTAGACTGGAAACTTCAACTAGTTCAAAATATGGCAGCCAGGCTGGTCACCGGTACACCTAGGGGTGTCCACATTACATCAGTTTTAAAATCTCTTCACTGGCTGCTGATCAGTTTCTGGGCAAAGTACAAAATGTGGGTTATCACCTTTAAAGCCCTACATGGTTTGGGTCCAGGCTACCTGCGGGATCACCTTCTCCTGTACAATCCGCCCCGCACACTCAGGTCCTCTGGGAAGAACTTCCTTCAGCCAGCCAAGACTAGGCTGGCAGGTATTAACCCAGAGGACCTTCTCTTCTGCTGCTCCCAGACTGTGGAATGGCCTGCCGGAGATTCGTCAACTTAACTAGGGTGACCATATTTGGGAAACCAAAAAAGAGGACACCTAGTGTGTGTGTGTGTGTGGGGGGGAAGCAGCTTTCTGAGTCCTGCAGAAAGTACGTTATTCCCCCACCACCTTAAAGAACCCGATTGGAGTGGAGGAGGGGAAAGGATTTCATTCTGCACCACCACCATCCACTCCAATTGGGGCCTTTTCTATAATGTCCACGAACGACCCACTTTCCCCTTTAAGACCTCAATTGAAGCTCAGGGTGGGGGAATGATGTGCCTCAAGAAAGCATGTCATTCCCTCCTGCCATGCTAATGGCAGCCTTAAAGGGGAAGGTGTGTCATTCCAGGACATTATTGAAAATTATAGAAAATCCCCCCTGACACCATGGAAAGAACAAAAACCAGGACAAATCCGGGGAAATCCTGACAGTTGGTCACCCTAACTTAACAGTCTTTTAGCATTTAAGAAAGCTATGAAGACTGATCTCTTCCGGCAGGCCTACCCAGAGGAATTTTAGGATGCTTTTAGTATGATTTTTAGGAAGTTTTAAGAATGCATACTATGTTTTTAATCAATACTTTATGTATTTTATACTTATTGTTGTTCCCTGCCTCGATCAGGATGGAGAGCAGGGTAAGAAATATTATTATTATTATTATTATTATTATTATTATTATTATTATTATTACTCTAACCACTACGTCACACTGACTCTCGCCGTAGCTAAGCAGACCCGTGTGCCTGCTCAACATGCTGCCCAGGTCCTATCTGTGAATCCCTCCTGCTCTCTTTAAAACAAACTCAGGCCACAGCTAGACCTAAGGTTTATCCCGGGATCATCCAGGGTTCGCCCCTGCCTGAGCACTGGATCCCCTGTGTGTCACCTAGATGAACAGGTTTGGCCCCTGGACGATCCAGGGATAAACCTGAGGTCTAGCTGTGGCCTTAGACTGGAAACCCCATCAAATAGAATATGTTGTCAAATAGAGGACTGTTCTCTACCAGTTCTCCAAAACAGAGGACCGTCCTCAGCAAAGTCAAGTACCTGGCCACCCAGTGGTGACATGTTCATTTCACAGTGGTTAATCGGAGAGGTAATGGAAATGAAACGGACATTTTAGCAAGGGTACGCAACAGTTCATGGCCAGCTCCGTTTTGGAGTGCAACATCCCGAAAACGTGGGATTCCTTCCCAGCCACCCACTCCGGTCCACCTGAAACACAGAGAGCTGCTTCCTTTGCAACGTTTTATAATCACACCAGCACAGCCATAAACCATCTCCCCCTCCCGCTTTTGCTCATAAAAAGTCTTTTAGGACTCACAGCTGGAGAATGACCCTCACGGCAGTTCCATGACGCTCTCCGCTTAAAAGCAAGGGTCCCATTCTAGCTGTGCTAAATTGACACACGCCCCCTCGCCCCCCCAAAACGCACGCCCAAACGCACACGCATGCAATTTCGCTGTGCGCCATCTCAGGCACCAAGGTGAGTGCTCTTTGGTCCGTAATGGACACGTTTTATGGGAGTGATTTATTCCTTGCCAGAAGCAAATGGTATCTCATGGCCTCCGTTAAAAACCGGGATTAGAGATGGGCTTAAACCAGATGCTTTGATCAGAAGACCCCTTCTACAATTCCGGCTGTGAGGAATTTGAACCCAGGCCACAAGAGGGTCTTACCTCAGCAACGGACTAAGCCGCTCTCCATCACCCGTTCCTTCAAAGCCTTCTCCGACTCTAAGTTTTAAAAAGTTTGATTTGGCAAACGGAACTACTAAGCCTGCCAGACATAACTGAAAGACGGAGGGGGTTGGGGAAAACATCCCAGGTTGTTCTATTCTGGTCCAAGCATAAGTAGCGGGAGCATGGCAGGCATGAGGTCTGATGGGAAGGGGCATGGGCCTTTCAGACATTATATACCGCTTTCCAAAATTAATTTACAAAGCAGTGCCATGGCTTTCCCCAACACCACTGTCTTCAGAGGTATTGGACTCCAACACCCATAATCCCACAGCACCTTGTAGCCCAACACACCTGAAGAGTGCCAGGTTGGAGGAGGCTGAAATACACAATATAAGAAGAGAATGATGCAACAAATTCAGCCGATGAAACAGGCAGCAGAGGAAACGACGAGAAAGCAGCCCATCAAACAGAGGACACCTTCAAATAGAGGGCTGCCCTCTGCCGGTTCTCCAAAAGGGAGGACTGTCTTCTCTTAAGTGGGACACCTGGCCACCCTATCTGTGAGGGATGTATGTTGCTACCCTACAAAATGGGTCCCTTGCCCTGACTCACAGCTGAGAGTCACCAAAGTGACTGGAACCACTTTGTACGGTACCAATTATACGTAGGTCCATCCAGTAGATGCTGGTGGCTCCATTGCCAGTGGGGCAGTGAATCCATTCCGGGTTTCAGTTAGAACCAGTCAGAACTCGAAAGGAGCTGTCCAAGGTTTTTTCACTGTAAACTTCATGGTTCACACCTTGGACGGCTCCTTTAGAGTTCTGGCTGGTACTGAAACCCGGAGTGGATTCACTGCCTCACTGACATTGATGCCCTCAGCCTCCACTAAGTCCATCCAAACTGTCTAAGCATCACTTAGGTGGACAGCTCGATGAAAATGTCAACCCAGTGGGTGGCCACTGTAAAGAAGGCAAACTCCATGTTTATTTATTTATTTATGGCATTTATATACCGCCCCATAGCCGAAGCTCTCTGGATGGTTTACAAAAGTTGAAAACAGTAAATATTAAAAACAAATATACAAAGTTTAAAAACATAAAAAGCATAAAAACAACAGTATCCATAGAAAAACAGCTATTCTGGGGTCTGTTAAAAACAAACTCAGCATATGTTGTTAAATGCTGTTAAATGCCTGGGAGAAGAGAAAGATCTTGACCTGGCACCGAAAAGATAACAATGTTGGCGCCAGGCGAGCCTCGTCAGGGAGATCATTCCATAATTGGGGGGCCACCACTGAGAAGGGCCCTCTGCCTTGTTGCCGTCCTCCGAGCTTCCCTCGGAGTAGGCACTCGGAGGAGGGCCTTAGAAGTAGAGCGCAGCGAGCGGGTAGGTTCATGTCGGGAGAGGCGTTCCGTCAGGTATTGTGGTCCCAAGCCGTGTAAGGCTTTATAGGTCAAAACCAGCACCTTGAATTGGACTCGGAAACGTATAGGCATTATAAGAAAAGGAATTGACAAATAAAAGGAAGTACTTCTTCACACAGGGCAGAGTTAAACTATGGAACTCACTACCACAAGATGCAGTGATGGCCACCAATTTGGATGGCTTTAAAAGGGGGTTGGATCAATTCCTGGAGGAGAAGGCTATCCATGGCAAATAGCCCTGATGGCTACGTGCTACATCCAGTATCAGAGGCAGTAAGCCTGTGTGCACTAGTTGCTGGGGGACATGGGTGGGAGGGTGCTGTTGCACCTGTGTCCTGCTTGTGGGTCCCTGGTTGACAGCTAGTTGGCCACTGTGTAAACAGAGTGCTGGAGTAGATGGACCCTCGGTTTGATCCAGCAGGGCTCTTCTTATTCAATTCACACATCTTTTATCCCCGTGGTGCATCAAGGCATCCTCTGATGCCATGTTTCTCGCCTGCCCAAGGGCCTCTACTTCCCTTGCTCAGCTCTGTCCATTTTCTTCCGCTGCCCCTTATGCCTGGAACGCTCTTCCAGAACATTTGAGAACCACAAGTTCAATCGCAGCTTTTAAAGCTCAGCTAAAAACCTTTCTTTTTCCTAAAGCTTTTAAAACTTGATTTCGTTCTGACTTTTATACTGCCTGTTTGGTGCATTCTCTTCCCCCCCTTATTGTTTTATTATGATTTTATTAGAATGTAAGCCTATGCGGCAGGGTCTTGCTATTTATTGTTTTACTCTGTACAGCACCATGTACATTGATGGTGCTATATAAATAAATAAATAAATAAATAAATAAATAAATAATAATAATAATAAAGGCATGACTTGCACGTGCAGAAGAGCCACCCCAGGTTAACTCTACAAAGAGAGAGCTTGCGCACATAGGTGTATGCAGCTCATTTCATCAGGGTGTGCACCTTAAAGGCCCTAACTGGAGTGGAGGATGGGAAAGTGTGCTTTCTGCTCCAACCAGGGCCTTACGGCAGCTGTCATTAACATATCGGGAGGAATTATGCACTTCTTGTCCTCCTTATTTATTTATTTATTTATTTATTTATTTATTACATTTCTATGCCGCCCAATAGCTGGAGCTCTCTGGGCGGTTCACAAAAATTAAAAACATTCAAAGTATAAAACAACAGTATAAAACCATACTATAAAACACAATATAAAAGCTCAACCAGATAAAAACAGCAGCAATGCAAAATTACAAATTTAAAACACCAAGTTAAAATGTATTTATAGACTGTTAAAATGCTGGGAGAATAAAAAGGTCTTTACCTGGCGTCTAAAAGCATATAATGTAGGTGCCAAGCGAACCTCCTTAAGGAGCTCATTCCACAGCCAGGGTGCCACAGCAGAGAAGGCCCTCCTCCTGGTAGCCACCTGCCTCACTTTCTTTGGCAGGGGCTCGCAGAGAAGGACCCCTGAGGATGACCTTAGGGTCCAGGCAGGAACATACGGGAGGAGGCGTTCCCTTAAAAAGCCCTGATTCAAGCAGTGGGGAAGGGGGCAGGAAAACAGAGGCAGCCCTGGGAAATTAGGGTGTGCCTGGGCACCTCCAGCACACCCCATGCACACACCTATGCTTACACATCAGTTTGCATCAACTCCAACACACAGCCATTGAGCTATAACTCCCAGTGTAGTGCAGTTCATAGCAGTTAACACTAGGGGTGTGCATGGACCCCCCGCTCCGCTTCACTTGCAGATCTGCGATTTTCAGATCAGGCCGCTTCGCCCTGCCCCCGCTCCGCCGATTTCTGCTCCGCTCCGCTCGGAACTCCGGATCCGGATCGGAGCTCCGTTTCCCCCCCCCATAGGGTTGCATTGAAAGCTAAAAAAGTAAACAACTTTTTTTTGGTTCAAGTTAGAAACCTCACGTTTGGCACCATGACACCTCATGGGGGTATACACACGCACGCCAAGTTTCAAGGCAATCCCATCATCCCCTGATTTTTGGGGAATTTATGAAAATCGGGCACCCCATTCAGACCCCTTGGGATAGCTCCGTCAATTTGCACGTTAGAAACCTCAAACTCGCCACAATGACAGCTTATCCATGTGTCCACATGGATGCCCAGACTCAAGGCAGTCCCATCATCCCCTGATTTTTGGCGGGGCTCTAACCTCTAACGCACCACCCATAACCCTAAGTCACACCCCTTTCGATAGCTCCATCAATTTGCACGTTAGAAACCTCAAACTCGGAACCATGATAGCTTATCCACGTGTCCACATGGATGCCAAGTTTCAAGGCAATCCCATCATCCCCTGATTTTTGGGGAATTTTTGAAAATCGGGCAACCCATTCAGACCCCTTTCGATAGCTCCGTCAATTTGCACGTTAGAAACCTCAAACTCGCCACCATGAAAGCTTATCCAGGGATACATACGCATGTCGAGACTCAAGGCAGTCCCATCATCCCCTGATTTTTGGGGAATTTATGAAAATCCAACACCCATTCACACCCCTTTCCAATAGCTCCGTCAATTTGCACGTTAAAAAAAAACCTCAAACTCACCACCATGACAGCTTATCCAGGGATACATACGCCGCACGCTGAGACTCAAGGCAGTCCCATCATCCCCTGTTTTTTGGCGGGGCGTAAACCTGCAGACCTCTCAATGGGGCCATTTCAAAGGAAATCCCAACATGCTATGAATTGGGGAGTATGAATCTTCTTCCACACTTGAAAAATGGATTTGGAACTTCCAAAACTCCAAGTGAGCGGAGGAAGGACTTCTCCCCCCTGAGTCAAAGCCAGACACACACAACATCCCTGCAAGGCGGGCAGGGGAGGAGAGAGGGAAGGCAGGCAGGCAGGCAGCAGACATTTCTGGGGGCATAAGGAAGTGAGCCAAGGATAAGCCAGTAATGCATATAAAATGGAATAAATAAATAAATAAATAAACGAAGGAGGGGTGGAATTAAAAGCAGCAGTGTTGCTGAATAAACAACAAGAAGAACTTTTTTAAAAAGGTTATATCTGTCTTTTACCAGTAATAGGGGGACGTGCCCGGGGGAGGGGGAAGCAGCTGCCAATTTGACTGGTCCTAGTAGTGACCAGTCTTTTAAGAAGCAAGGCTGTCAGTTCAACTCATGAAAGCCATTGCTCCACCGCTAAGAAGTGGAACTGTCACTTCAACTCATGATAGGCATCACTCCACCACTAAGAGAAGTCGACCGCTCACTTCAACTCATGATAGGCATTGCTCCACCGGGTTACTCTCTTTGGAAGGCTCTGATGGCCTTCCAAGTACAGGAGGGAGTGGGGGCACATCCACAATGAGATGCCCTAGGGGAGCTCATCCCCTTGCACCACATCTTTTCAGTTGTTCCCCAAAGTTAGGGTGGGTAGCAGTGCTGTGTTTCTATCTCTTATTATTGGCTTAGTATATGATTTCAGGTTGTGTTTGTGCATTTGGTGGGGATACTGTTTTAAAAAACACTGGGAAAAGTCCGTTCAGACTAAGAAAGAGAAGTTTCCCAGAATCCTAAGTTACCCGTTTTGCCTATCCCCTCCTCCAACTTTGGGATCATGTGATCATGACCGGGAGTTGACTCTGCCCCTCAGCAATCAAAAAGGTAATCTTTTTCCCGCCTTTACCCTACTTTTTAAAAAATTCTAGCGCGCGACCCGCACCACACAGAGAGGTGAGAGTAGTCTCAAAATGACCCCCATCCACAACTGTCTAAGCACAAGAATTTTCAGAACAATAGCTTCAAAAACAACCCAGTTATCTATGGGTGAAATGTTTCAAGATGGCGATCGGAGCGGTCCGCCTGAAAGAGGAGCTCCGAAAAATGGTCGCTTCTCTTCGCCTTGCTTCTAGGGGTCCGCGGTCCACTTCTACTCCGCCTCTGGGCAAGGCGGAGCAGGCCAATTCGCTCCTGCTTCTGCGCTTCTAATAGGAGCAGATCACATTCCTAGTTAACACATCTTCTAGCATAATGCATGTGGAGGGAGACCCATGGCCATGCCTGCTACCCACTCTATCCCAAATTCATGAGTTGAGCCAAAGCTGTAAGCAAAGCCAATCAGCATTTCTATGTGCAACATAGGGCCTTGCTAGACCTACCTCAGAATCCGTATGGGAGGAGCAGCCAGCCCGTGCTAGAAGTAGCGCGAGCTGTCGCTCCTTTCCACACGTCAGACGCGACGGGGAAAGGAAAGCCCCGTCGCGTCCTCCATTTTTAAAAAAAAGTTAAAGGGGCCATGTGTGCAGGAGCGCACCAACGAAAAGGTAAGTCATTTTTTTAAAAAATAAAGGGTTCCCTGCTCCCCCTGCCCCCAATTTCCCCCCCACAATGTCTGATGCCCCCCTGCTCACCCCCACTCGCCCACCCACCTGCTCACCCCCTCGCTTGCCTGCTCGCCCGTCCGCTCGCTCGCCCCTGCTCGCCATGTCTGAAGCCCCCCCGCCCCCCCTGGCCGCGATCTCCCCACCCTGGGTCCACTCTTCCCCCCGCCATCTCTCCTGCCGGGTCCACTCTTTCCCCCCAGGCCCCCATCACTCCCCCCCATGATTCCCTTGCCCCCGGCCTGATGGGCACAGCATTCCTATGGAGTGCTGTGCCCAGTGCACGGCTTCTCCCAGCTACTCGCGAGTAAGCAAGCAGCCAGGAAAAGCCGCAGAACCTGCTAGACTTTCCGCAGCCCCGTTCTCAGCCCGGGTCTGCGGAAAAACCGGCTCAAAAGTGGATCCGGATATCCCGGGTCAAGGGAGGACTTAGCCTGGCCTAACCCCGGGATCCCCTGTGCGTCATCTGCACACACAGCAGGGAGCCCGGGCCTCGCCCCGGGCTAAACCCTCGTCTAGGAAGGCCCATACTAAATGCTTGTGCTTTTTATACTGTATTTTGTATTGGTGTTTTTAACCTGTTGGTTGTTTTATTATGGTTTTAATTGTTGTGAACCGCCCAGAGAGCTTCGGCTATTGGGCGGTATAAAAATGTAATAAATAAATAAAATAAATAAATAAAACTATGTGATTAAAAAAAAAAATCCATGCGATTCCTTAGAAGAAAAATTGGCCGGTGAAATGGAAACCATTTGCGAAAAGAACCGGGAAGGGGGTGGGGGTGCAATTATGAAGAATGGTGGTTTATTTAACACCCTGAATGCTAAAGGAGCTTATAAACCGCTGACCCCAGTACATTAGTGAAAGGTGTTCAAGAACACCTGGACGTACTTGGGAACTTTTATGGATAAAAAACATGGCACTTTAATAGGACAGACTTTTCCGGGGGGAGAAAAGGAGGATTTGCAAGATGACAGAAAGAGAGAAATCTTAAAAGGTGAAACAAAAGACAGGATTTTAGCCAACTCTTGGCAGGGCTGTTTCTTATTGAGTCAGGCACCCTCCAAGGAGACGGCCAGGACAGATAAATGTAGTTCCTGATCGTCTTTCACAGTTGAACTTCTTGCTTTTAAAGCTTTTGTAATAGGAAACATTACGGGAGGGGCAGCTTTTCCCAAATTGGTGCCCCCAACGGGTGTCAGACTACCATGTGCACCACCCCTAACCTGTGGCTTGATGTGGAGATATCAGCAGGTCAGGCGTTTCATGCCATGGTGAAAAACACCGGTAGATGTGTACAAAAGGACGCATGGTGCGGAGAAAGTGGACCAGGGAGACATTTTCCTCCCTCTCTCATAGGACTAGAACCCAATGAAGCTGAATGGTAGGATATTCAGGACAGATAAAAGGAAGTCCTTCTTTGCACCGCGCATAATCAAACTATGGAATTCGCTACCACAAGACGTAGTGATGGTCACCAATTTGGATGGCTTTAAAAGGGGGTTGGATAAATTTCTGGTGGAGAAGGCTATCAATGGCTAGCTCTGATGACTGTGTGCTACCTCCAGTATCAGAGGTGGTAAGCATATGTGCATCAATTGCTGGGGAACATGTGCAAGAGGGTACTGTTTGTGGGTTTCCCGGGGGCAGCTGGCTATCATAGAATAGTGGAGTTTGAAGGGTCCTATGAGGCCATCAAGTCCAACCCCCTGCCCAATCCAGGAATCCACCTTAAACATACCTGACAGATGGCTGTCCAGCTGCACCTTGAATGCCTCTAGTATGGGAGAGCCCACCACCTCCCTAGACCATTGGCTCCATTGTCATGCTGCTCTAACAGTCAGGAAGTTTTTCCTGACGTTCAGCCGGAATTTGACTTCCTGTAAATTGAGCCCATTATTCCGTGTCCTGCACTCTGGGATGCTAGAGAAGAGATCCTGGCCCTCCTCTGTGTGACAATCCTTCCATGAGCAGGACTGCATGGAATCTGGCAGTACAAATTCTCGATCATCCCAGAGTGCAGGACATGGAATAACGGCTTCAAGTTACAGGAAGACAGATTCTGGCTGAACATCAGGAAAAACGTCCCGACTGTTACGAGCGATACGACGATGGAACCAATTACCTAGGGAGGTTGTGGGTTCTCCCACACTGGAGGCATTCAAGAGGCAGCTGGACAAGCATCTGTCAGAGATGCTTGGAAGTGGATTCCTGCATTGAGCAGGGGGTTGGACTCAATGGCCTTATTGGCACCTTCCAACTCTACTACTCTATGTTTTTATGATTCCATGATCCATTGAAGTTACTGGGCATAGTTTCCTGGGCCATATCTAAGTTTAGATACCTTAAAGTCAGCAAGATTTAGCTATGTTACAGTTCTCTTTGCCTGCCATCTTGAGGTGGGGCTGGTTTTTATTCTTATCTTTGCACTGGGAGCAGAGGGGGGGGGAGAAATTATTCCCACTCTTTGGTCCTTCCCGAGATAATACAAACAAACGTCAAATTGAATTTATACAGACCGGACGGAGCTTTCAAAAAACATTAGGAGAAATGTCAGGAAAGCAGACACTTGATTGCAGAGGACGCCCGATCTGTGCGCGTGTCGTGGGATTTGTCGGCTGGTTGAATGAATTCTCTCCGAAACAGGAATAAACTACAGCAGGTATTGCTTGGGAAAGGATTTCCCCAGTAATAGAAAACGGCAGGTTCAGTTTGTACAAAGAGGTGCCCAAAGTTGAAGCGGCTGGCAGGGCCGGGGGGCGTGGGGAGAGAGAGAGAGAGAGAAAGTGGGGCAATCCTAAAAAACTAATGCAGCTAGGGTAGCTTTCCACATTTTGAATAGAGTGGCTATTTAATTTTTTATTTTATTGATTTATAACTCCCCCTCCCACACACCTTTCCATTACAAGTTGGGCTCAAAGTAACCAATAGCAACAAAATAAAATACAAATAGAATGCACCATGTCCTGCTTGTTCATCGCTGGCCAATGGCTGGTTGGCCCCTGTGTGAACAGAGTGCTGGACTAGATGGACCCTTGGTCCGATCCAGCATCAGGGCACTTCTGATGTAAAATCGTAATTAAAACATTAAAAAACAAATCAATTAAACACACACACACACACACGCAAGGTGGATTCCTGCATCGAGCAGGGTGTTGGACTCGATGGCCTGGTAGGCCCCTTCCAACTCTGCTGTTCTATGATTCTATGATTCTAAGAAATAAACAGCACCGTGCCCCCAGTTAAAACCAACTTCAGTAAACACATCAGCATCAAAATCAAAGATTTGCCTTAACAACAACAACAACAACAACAGTTTATTGCAGCCAATAGACCATTCCAACAAAAATTACATATAAAAGGACTGAGCATACAATTAGCTATTAAAAAGACAAGTAATCACAGAGGATCTAATAGAAATGGCCAAATTCAAAAACTTGGCCACTTGCTCAGTGATTGATTTGTCTGAGTTCCGAAGTAAAAGGGACGTTAAGAATTCAGTTGGGTGACCAGGAAAAGATCGTAAAATGGGGTTCAGAAAATCATTCCTAGCCCCTTGGTAAAATCTACAGAACAGTAACACGTGTGATACGGTTTCCACCTCAGTATAATAATATATGGACAAACACAATGCAGTGTCAAAAATTGTTCACCAACAACTGACCTTCAAATTCAACCTCATCAAACAACCTACACCATACTCTACATACTCACCCGAAACAATCTTGGAAAACGCAGGTCATAAAATATACCGGGACAGAACCATTCGTATGGACAAGACCTTGCAACCGACCAGACGTAACAGTTACAGACAAAAAAGAAAAAATACATATGCAAGGGGGATCCCGGGGTCAGGCAGGGGTGAAACCTCCCTGGGCGCGGGGTAAGTGAAACCCCATTTAGCCCGGTTTTTCCCGCAGGCTGAGGCCGGCACCGCGGGCATGTGGACCGTTCTGCTGCTTTTCCCGGCTACCGCACTTACGCACAAGTAGCTGGGAAAAGTGGCGGATGGGCCACAGTGCTCCCGTCCCCATCCCCCGATTCCCCCACACACACGACCTCCCCTGGCCTGTGATCCCCCCCTGTCCCCACCTCCTGTGTCCTGCCGCTGCCCCGCCGCTGTCCCCAGCCAGCGTTTCCTGTTGTCGCCATGTCCGTCCTGTAATGCCTGCTGTCGCCATATCCTGCAGGCCGACAGCGGAACAGAATGGCTGGGGACATCGGCGCTGCCGCCGCGGCAGGACACAGGAAGTGGGGACGGGGGGATCGCAGGCCAGGGGAATCGGGGGATGGGGACGGGGGGGACCCTATTTTTTTTTTTTAAAAAAAAAACTTACCTTTTCGGTGGTGCGCCCCTTTAACAACAACAACAACAAAAAGGCGGACGCAACGGGACTTTGTCGCGTCTGACATGTAGATAGGTGCGACAGCCTGTGCTAATTGTAGCACGGCCTCGCCGTGCCTGAAGCACCGGTTTTCAGGTAGGTCTAGCAAAGCCCTCAAAGGCCACAGCTAGACCTAAGGTTTATCCTGGGATCATCCAGGGTTCGCCCCTGCCTGAGCACTGGATCCCCTGTGTGTCACCTAGATGAACAGGTTTGAGCCCTGGACGATCCAGGGATAAACCTTAGGTCTAGCTATGGCCAGAGGCCCCATTCAGAAGACACCTTAAACTATGGCTTTAACCACGGTGGTAAAGCCAGAAAGCCAGGCTGTGTTCAGAAGACACCTTAAACCATGGCTTTAACTATAGTGAATAAAGCAAAACCTTATTCACTGTGGTTAAAACCATGGGCCCCCTAGGACTTATTTCAGAGCAGAAGTGTACAGGCTTGCGCTGTACATCAATCATGTGGAGAGAACATCCCAGTGTCACACGATAACTGCTTAGTGTGCTGCAAAAAAACTAACCAATTAAATTATTAAAGATTGGTCCAAAGTAGCCACTCAGGAAGAGTCTGCCCACTCTTTGTCTGCATGATCTCCTCTAAGCACGGGCAGAAAGTAGCTCTCCAGATGCTTTGGACTTCAACTCCCAGCATTCCTGACCATTGGCTATACTGGTAGAGGATTCTGGGAGATGAAGTCCAAAAAAATCTGAAGATGTACCTTTTGCCCACCTCTGGTCTATTGCCCTGTCCTTGTTTCCTTCCTTAAGTTCCTTGGATGTGATTGGCTCATTTCAATTGCTCACAATGCAGGGACTCTGAAGAATAAGTTGCCCTCCAGAAGAGGTTCACCGTCACCTCTCTGCATGAAGCACTCTTCACTTTGCGTTCAGATTGTGTGTGTGTGTGTGCGTGTGTGTGTGTTTTCCCCTTTCTTTTTCTTTTTAACTTGCAGGCTCAGCTTTTCAAGGTTTGTATTAGTTGGGAAGCAACGGCAAATTCCCCCTCTGTGGAGCCAAAGAGCGTGGGATATACAACCCAAACCAAAATGCGCGAACAAGGTCTAAGCAAACAGAATGTACTGCCCCGCTCTTACTCTCCCTGGCACGCCGTTCGGATTTTCCAGCAGGGAAAACATCAGAAGGGCAGCCAGACTTTTCACAAACAGGGACAATGTTTGTCCGCTGGACCAGAACGAAAGGAACCAAGCTGGCTCTCCTGGCCTTGTCAACTCGCACGGGGAACGTATAAAGCAAGACAATGGTCTTTGTTCAGCCAGCCAACGCTGCAGGCTTCCAAAACTCTCGCGTAAGCGCACCGAAGGCCGTCGAGTTATTCTGGAGCGCGACGACCTGAAGACAGCCGGCTAAACAAGTCAAATGTAAAATATGAAGTGCTACCGAACGACGCTGAGCCAAACTCTCCCTGGGCACTGGCAGGCATCGCTTTGTTGAATTCAAATGGAGAACGTCCCCCTTGAAGTTCATGCCAGCTACGAGAGCTTGGCGCTGCTGCTGCTCAGAGGGGCCAGCATGTCCGTGGACATTTGTCAGCTTTTGTTCCCTGCAGGGCCCTGTGAACACGCGACGCAGCCTCCTGCTCGGCCACGTCACTGGTCCGTTTAGGTGGGTCTCATCTATCCTGACTCTCCAAGGTGTCAGGCAAGAAGAGGCATCTTCCTGAGCTCTGCTGCCTGGGATTCCTGACTGTCTGGACCCCCAAGCCCATTTATTTGAATGCCCAAAGCTATCTTATCCTGAGGTAGATTGCTGGCCCATCTAGGACAGTGCTAACTAGCCTGCCTGGTAGCAGCTTTCCAGCAACACAGGCACAGAGAGGCATCTTTCTGAGCATTGCTGCCTGGGATTCCTGATTGTCTGGACCCCCAAGCCCATTTATTTGAA
The DNA here is from genome assembly GCF_023053635.1 of Elgaria multicarinata webbii. Taxonomy (NCBI): domain Eukaryota; kingdom Metazoa; phylum Chordata; class Lepidosauria; order Squamata; family Anguidae; genus Elgaria; species Elgaria multicarinata. The sequence goes on from NC_086175.1 coordinate 135,575,486, forward strand.
TGCCCAAAGCTATCTTATCCTAAGGTAGATTGCTGGCCCATCTAGGACAGTGCTAACTAGCCTGCCTGGTAGCAGCTTTCCAGCAACACAGGCACAGAGAGGCATCTTTCTGAGCACTGCTGCCTGGGATTCCTGACTGTCTGGACCCCCAAGCCCATTTATTTGAATGCCCAAAGCTATCTTATCCTAAGGTAGATTGCTGGCCCATCTAGGACAGTGCTAACTAGCCTGCCTGGTAGCAGCTTTCCAGCAACACAGGCACAGAGAGGCATCTTTCTGAGCACTGCTGCCTGGGATTCCTGATTGTCTGGACCCCCAAGCCCATTTATTTGAATGCCCAAAGCTATCTTATCCTGAGGTAGATTGCTGGCCCATCTAGGACAGTGCTAACTAGCCTGCCTGGTAGGAGCTTTCCAGCAACACAGGCACAGAGAGGCATCTTTCTGAGCACTGCTGCCTGGGGTTCCTGATTGTCCGGACCCTCAGCCCACTTATTTGAATGCCCAAAGCTATCTTATCCTAAGGTAGATTGCTGGCCCATCTAGGACAGTGCTAACTAGCCTGCCTGGTAGCAGCTTTCCAGCAACACAGGCACAGAGAGGCATCTTTCTGAGCACTGCTGCCTGGGATTCCTGACTGTCTGGACCCCCAGCCCATTTATTTGAATGCCCAAAGCTATCTTATCCTAAGGTAGATTGCTGGCCCATCTAGGACAGTGCTAACTAGCCTGCCTGGTAGCAGCTTTCCAGCAACACAGGCACAGAGAGGCATCTTTCTGAGCACTGCTGCCTGGGGTTCCTGATTATCCGGACCCTCAGCCCACTTATTTGAATGCCCAAAGCTATCTTATCCTGAGGTAGATTGCTGGCTCATCTAGGACAGTGCTAACCATCCTGGTAGCAGCTTTCCAGCAACACAGGCACAGAGAGACATCTTTCTGAGCACTGCTGCCTGGGGTTCCTGATTGTCTGGATCTCCTGTCCACATATATGAAAGTACAAAGCTTTCAGTTTATTTTGCCAGTACTGTGGTACACCGGCTAGCAGCATCTCTCCAGGTATCTCAGGCAGAGAAAGGTCTTTCTGGGCTCTGCTACCTGAGATTTCTGATTGCCTCGGCTATTACCTGGAAGGCCAACCCACACATATAAACGTCAGAGAACTCTGCAATGAAGCCAAATGACTTCAGATTTTTATGAATTTAATCTGCAAACTCCATAGCAGAATAACTCTTGTCGGGTGGAGTCTGTGGACTTGCAAACTATTTTCCTAACCGTGAGGGATTTTACGCAAACTGTGTCATAAAAAAAAGTGCAATTTAAAAAAAAAACTGGCCAGAGATGCACATTTTCCCTAATAGGCTAAAGTGTGAAACATGCAAAATTAATGCAGGGGGGGGGGGATTTGTGCATGTGTGGATTTTTGTGCAAATTTGCATTTGTGCAAATTCAGAAATTGAAAAAAAAAATCTTTATTTCAATAGGCGAATCACGGAGCAAAAGGCACCTGACAACCTGTGAAACTCAGACAAGAATCCATACGCCCCTGGCCTTATAGAATCAGAGAATTGGTCCAGATAGGCTAGACTGTCTACTCCAGCCTTCCCTAAACTGGTTCCCTCTAGACGAGGTTGCTGGCAACTCCCATTAGCCCTGACCACTGGCCATGCTGACTGGGGATGATGGGAGTTGTAAGGCAACAGTGCCTACAGAGCATCCAAGTTGACGAAGGCCAGTTTATCTGCCTCTCTGAGGTCTCAGGCAGAGAGCTTTCCTTGCCCAGCTTCTCAAGCCCTTTGACTAGGAGATATTGGAGGTAGAACATGGGCCTTTTTGTAACACGAAGTCTGTGAGCTATGGACCCTTCCCAAGAGGCATAAATCTGCTCCTTCTCTCCAGCATTCTTCCCAAGGAGTGCAAAAGGCACTTGGAAGATAGACAAGTACTACTTGGAACATAGGACCACGTATGACTCTTTTGCTTTTTATATCAGGATAGACCTTTTGTCCATCTAGCCCAGGAATGTCTCCTGTGACTGGTGGCAGCTTTCCACGGTCTCAGAGAGAGGAGGGGGATTTCCCATCACCCGCTCCATGATGAGATCCTTGTAATTGGAGGTGGCAGGAATCAAATTGCTACCTGCAAGACAGGTGCTATAGCTTCATTCACAAAGCATACGCCTTCCCATCCCAGCTAGGGATGGATGAGAAATGCATTGAGTCCACTTTTTCATGCAAACTGACTATATCAGCAAATATCAAGCCTAGGGTGACCATATGAAAAAGAGGACAGGGCTCCTGTGTCTTTAACAGTTTTATTAAAAAGGGCATTTCAGTAGGTGTCATTTGTATATATGGAGAACCTGGTGAACTTCCCTCTTCATCACAACAGTTAATGCATGCAGGTGCCCTGCCCTCTTTTAAATCTGGTCACTCTAGTATAGCTCCTGCAGCTTTAACTGTTGTGATGAAGAGGGAATTTCACCAGGTTCTCCATATATACAAATGACACTTGCTGAAATCCCCTTTTCTATGTAACTGTTAAAGATATAAGAGCCCTGTCTTCCTTTTCATGTGCTCACCCTAATGGTCACCCTACCCAAACCTAAACACAAACCAGAATACAGCAAAATACGTACTTTTCCAAAGCATGCGATGCACTTCGCCAACCCCATCAACCAAAGGCTGTGCACACACACACACAAAATGCTTACATCCCCAACCAGCATGGTCTATGCCAGGGGTGGCCCCACAGCACTTTTGTTCTACAACTCCCACAAACTTTCACCACCGAGTATCCTGACTAGGGATGGTGGGAGTTGTAGGCCCAAACATGTTAGAACAGTACAACAATGGAACCAATGACCTAGGGAGGTGGTGGGCTCTCCCACACTGGAGGCCTTCAAGAGGCAGCTGGACAGCGGTCTGTCAGGGATGCTTTAGGGTGGATTCCTGCATTGAGCAGGGGGTTGGACTCGATGGCCTTGTAGGCCCCTTCCAACTCTGCTAATCTATGATTCTATGATTCTATCTGGAGAACCACAAGTCACCCAACCCTGATCTAGACTGATCAGCAGTGGCATTCCTGAGTCTTTCCTTGTCTTAGCCGGAGATGTCAGGAGTTGGATCTAGGACCCTCTGCATACAAAACAGGGGTTCTATTAACCCACCCATGCCACAATTCTGCCTTCCTCTCACAAACTTTTTTTGAAGTATTTTAAAAGGTGGTGGTTCAACCCACCTTAGGTTAAGGTCAGGCCTTCAACCCACCCAGTGCTTGATTTACACGGGCTCTGGAGGGGATCCAGACCCCTTCAGTATGGCTTTTTAAGAAGGCTACAAGTGCCAGGATGCACGGCATGGCTAAAACTGGATGGGGTCCGCTGGTGTGGCTTGTAGATTTCATTAAGAACCTTTCCCCCATATCCCTCTCAATAATTTGGGCACTGAGCCCACCGGCTGGAGACCAGTGCTCTGGAAGGTGTCCAACAACTCCCAGAAGATGCTCACCAGAGGGGAAGATGGGCAGTGACTGACAAACTGTCATGCACATCTGGTCGTCCCATTGAAGAGCACCTCACCACATTGCCAGGGATTGGCCAAATTCCCTGGAATGCTATCAAAATACTTTTTGCCCCAAGACAGGTCTTTGCCGAGCCTTTCCCAACCTGGAGCCCTTCAGATGTGTGGCCTACAATTCCCATCATTCTCAGCCGGCAAGGAATTGCTGAGCTGGAAACATTGGGAATTGCAGGCTGTCACATCTGGAAGACGCCAGGTTGGGGGAAGCCTGCCTGGAGGCCATTGTTCTGCTGAAATTTCCGGAAAAATCTATTGAAGTTATTCATAAAAACAAGGCGAGGACAAAAATGTAGTGGTGGGAGATATGTGCAGTTTAACCAATATTGCTTTGTTTTCTTTTTTTAAAAAAAATCCCTGGCTTGATACCAACTAATAATGTCGAAAGTGACTTGTTGGCGTGCAAGATGTGGTGTTGCAAAGAGCTCCCTCTAGTGGCTCCCCTGAAAACCATTTTTTGACCACCACCTCTCCTAACATGTCCCAGAGACCTGTCGGGCCCGATCCTCTCTGCGTTCACACAGAAGTAAGTCAAATCAACTTCAGCGGTGATTAGTCTTAAACAGTGGTTCCCAAACTTGTTCAGGTCACCGCCCCCTTGGTTCCACAAACACATGCCCAGTGCCCCCTACCCTACACTATAAAAATCATTATTCAGAATAGCGGTTTTCAACGACCCACTAAGGAAGATAATACTTGAATATTTATCCAAAATCCAATTACATTTTTTTTAGTTTATTCAATTAAACGTAATTGATGAACTTGATCCAGTGATCTCATCTTTTCAAAGTCTGATAGTCATTTAGCAAGAATATTAGATAGCACATTTAGTAACTAGGGTAGAGTACCTCGCTATTCTGTAAATTGTTAATGTGATGGATGGGTTTGATGAAGTGATACCAGTTTCCCAAGGTCTGGTTTAAAGTCACTTAACGTGAGTCTTAAATCACCACATTTAGTAATCTGGAGTCATAGGCCACATCTACACCAAGCAGGATATTGCACTATGAAAGCGGTATATATAAAAGGCAGGAGCCACACTACTGCTTTATGGCAGTACTGAAATGCACTGACAACTGTTGGGGCGCACTGATGCATACCATATGCTGTTTTCATACCTCTATATCCTGCTTGGTGTGGCTCCTGCCTTTTATATACCACTTTCATGCTGCTTTCATAGTGCAATATCCTGCTTGGTGTAGAATCATAGAATCCATAGAATCATAGAATAGGAGAGTTGGAAGGGGCCTACAAGGCCATCAAGTCCAACCCCCTGCTCAATGCAGGAATCCACCCTAAAGCATCCCTGACAGATGCTTGTCCAGCTGCCTCTTGAAGGCCTCTAATGTGGGAGAGCCCACCACCACCCTAGGGAACTCCTTCCATTGTCGTACTGCTCTAACTATCAGGAAGTTTTTCCTGATGTCCAGCTGGAATCTGGCTTCCTTTAACTTGAGCCCGTTAAGTGGAGTCGATTTCTTTGCTTGGAGAGAAGCAGGCAGACCACACTACAACCACATTCCACCAAATATGATGTTGGAAATGCAACCAGGAGCTTCTGAACCACTCTAAATAGTGCAGGATAGCGACCAGAAATTTCCTTCTGTAACCAAAACTGCTGGTATGGAAAAGACCACCTCAAGCACCCCCCTGCTGCCCCCTTGCCTCTTAACGCCCCCTATGTAACCCCACTGCCCCCAGGGGGGCAGTACCGCCCACTTTGGGATCCACTGGTCTAAAACAACAACAACAACAACAACAACAACAGAAAAAAGCATGCATTGGGGCTGTGGTTCGAGAGTCAAATCCGCTCACAACGGAATATACGTCTTTCATCTTCTCGACCATTTCACAGAAGAAATGGGGGGCATTTGGGGGGGGTGTAGCAAATGCTTAACAACCGTGGCTTAATGTGTTATCCAAACAGGGTCATAGAGTACTGAGCATGCTCAGTACAGGGCACAGAAACCAGAGGGGAAGAGCAACAGAATGGAGCATCCTAAAAAAGGGCCTAGCTGGCTGGAGTGCAGAACAGGAGCGCTTCATACTGCGACATTTTGTTGCAGGTCTTACTTGCGCTTTAATACAATGGTTAATCTTGCAACAGATGTGGCTGTTCCTATTCACATGTGGTGTCCATGTGTGTGCGCTACTTACATGTGGGCGCATGACAGACCAGATGCAACTGCTATCCCCCCCCCCCCACGCCCACAACAGAAATTTAACCTCTTGTGATCCTAGGGAAAGCGGTATAATTGCTGCACGTGCCAGCACCCAAAAAACATTTCTTAACGGAGATGTGCTCCACATATCGCCTCCAAAGGCAACATAAGAAGCGAAATCAGAACAGTGTGTTAGCAGATGACAGGGGAAGCAGGCCCATTACACCTACCCTGCTGAAAGAATTACATCATTCCCCTCTTCCCTCCGCATTCCTCTTTCCTTGTGTGTCGTGTCTGTTTAGATTGTAAGCCTGCAGGAAGGGACTGTCTGGTTGAATTGGGGAGCAATTTTGACTTAGGTGCAGCATAAAAAAAATACTTTAAATAAACAATTAAATACGACATTTACATTGGGGTAACAGCACCCGGGGGGGGTGTTCAACACCCCCAATCCCTCACCCATACACACACCACTTTCCCAACACAGTCTGGAATTCCTCATGGCTGCTTTTACATTAAAATTAACATGCGGGACATCTATCGTTCATCAATAATCCGTTGTGGGCCACCTTGGTCCTGACGAAAAGCCTCCTTCACCCGAAACTGCGATTAGCCCCGCAAAAATTGAGGATTAGGAGCACCTTCAGACCGTGCGTGCAATTTTGTCAGGAGTGCAGAGTTCCCCAAAAAGAATCTCACCCACACATCTACTATTTATTTATTTATTTATTTTTATTTAAAAACAAACAAACCCTGATGGGATGCCATCCGACCGCAGTCATGCATCCCTTAGTTGCATCCCTTTTAGACTACTGTAACACACTCTCCATGGGGCTGCCTTTGAACACTGTTCAGAAACTTCAGCAGGTCCTGGGTCAGCCTGTTAACCAGGGCCAGTTACAGGGAGCAGGCAGGTCTTTTATTACAGCAGCTTCACTGGCTACCAGCTTGTTTCCGGGCAGAATTCAAAGTGCTGGTTACAGAGCCAGCCCTACCATGAAGCGTTAGGAAGTGGGCACAGCAGGTGGTGAAGTATGGAAAGTGTCACTCTCCCACTCCAATGTCACTTCTTGGTCCTGTTGGTCACCTGCCCTTCAGGCAGCCGGCAGGACCACGAAGCAGCCGTTCGCTCGCCTGTGCACCTCTGTGTGCCCATCCCGCTAGTGCACCACCCATCCCAGCTGGCCTTACTTGCCTGGCTTGCTAGCCGGGCAGCTTATTTTTCCTGGCCCGGATACACACACCTGCATGGCCAGCACGCTTCCCGTAAGGCGTTTCTGCCTTCAGAAGCCAGACGGCACCCGTGCAAGGTCGGGCAAAGCATCGCAAGAAGTTGTGGAAATTCCGGGATCTCTCGCGATACTTTGCCAGACACGCAGGCACCGTGCAGCTCCGAAGGTGGAAATGAATCATAGAATCATAGGATCATAGAATAGCAGAGTTGGAAGGGGCCTACAAGGCCATTGAGTCCAACCCCCTGCTCAATGCAGGAATCCACCCTAAAGCATCCCTGACGGTGGTCCAGCTGCCTCTTGAAGGCCTCTAGTGTGGGAGAGCCCACCACCTCCCTAGGTAACTGATTCCATTGTCGTGCTGCTCTAACAGTCAGGAAGTTTTTCCTGATGTCCAGCTGGAATCTGGCTTCCTTTAACTTGAGCCCTTAATGCCTTAAGTATTAAGGGTTTAAAAAATGCATTCAAAATTTAAGGCATTAAAAAACGCCTTAAGTAGGGTGACCCTATGAAAAGGAGGACAGGGCTCCTGCAGCTTTAACTGTTGTGATGAAGAGGGAATTTCACCAGGTGCTGCATGCATACAAATGACACCTGCTGAAATTCCCTTTTCTATGCAACTGTCAAAGATGCAGGAGCCCTGTCCTCCTTTCCATGTAGTCACCCTACCTTAAGAACAGCATGCTGGCGAGGCGGGCGCACGGATCCGGGCCAGGAAAAGCAAGTTAGCTGGCGAGCTGGCATGCTGATTGGAAGAGAGGGAGGCGGTAAAGGCAGCGGTGCGTCCGTTAGCAAGCCGACTTTCCCAGGGATGCTCCAGTCTGAATTCCTCTCCCCCGCTAGCCCTCTTCCAAAGGCCTGACATGAGCTCCGCTCACTGGGGGGCTCCGCCCAGGCCTCGGCCTCTCACCCGAGCCTCAAACGCTCTAAGAACCCGCGCTTAACTTTTAAGCCCATAATCCGGATGACAAAGCGTAACGCTAAACACAAGCTGAAGTGAGGCCCAAGCCGAGGAGTGAGCCAAGCAGGCTGAATCGAGAGCGGGGAGGGGGCTTCTTCTGCGGGGCCAACGTGTGTGTTCCCCCCCCCCCCCGCAATAAGCTTGCTTTAAGCTCAGGTTTAAAACAGAAAACCCTGGCTCTGCACAGGTGCTTCCAACAGCCTGACAGGCGGAAATTTAGCAGACAGAGCTCAGAGATCTCCATGTTACCAAACAGCAACACCTCCTAGGTTTCTGCAGGTGAGGCCGTTTCTACGTTAGCCCGATAGTCTGGGCTGGTCACAGCTGAGTCCCCGTGATGGCCTTGTAGGCCCCTTCCAACTCTGCTATTCTGTGATTCTATGATTCCTTCCCTCTACTGTTCCCTGATACTCGTGGGGAAGAGGGAAGAAGCCTGGACAAACGGACACACCTCCTGCAGTCTCGTGAAGAAGAGGGGCAACACCAGGAGGCTCTTGTCAATGCCCCCCCCTGCAGTGTGGGCCATTGGCAGGTGCCCAACTATACCTACAGCTTGATGCACCCCTGCAATGCGCTTAGTTTGGGGTTGGTACAGGGCTGTGTTATATTATTCTTTCTCATAGCCTGCCCCACCCAAGGGTCTTTCACTGATGCAATGTGTGCACCCCACCCACCCCGTCGTTCGGCCTGCAAGGTCTGCACTCCGACATGGTCTGCAGCCCATGTTGGAGGAGGAGGAGTGAATATAATTTCCGAGGGGGTGTTCCTCTCCCTGCCCTCAATTGGCCAAGTGAGATGGCAAATCCCTGCTCCAACCTTCAAGGAATTGGTCAGCCCTGATCTTGGAGCAGATGATCCCAGGAGGGGGAAATCAGTGCCTGAAGCAAGGGAGGGCGGAGGGGTAAGTCTGGGAACGGGTGACGATTCAGCTCTCCTCACCCGTTCAATTCTGTTCAGTTTTGTTTTCAGATCAGCCATCGGCTGTGACAGAAGTACAGAGATACAATACCCATAATGACAGATCAAACTCACAGAAGGACATGAGAAGAGTCATGCTGGATCAGACCGAAGGTCCATCTAGTCCAGCACTCTGTTCACACAGTGGCCGACCAGCTGTCATCCAGGGATGAACAAGCAGGACATGGTGCAACAGCACCCTCCCACCCATGTTCCCCAGCAACTGGTGCACACAGGCTTACTGCCTTGGGTACTGGAGGCTGCCCTTAGCCATCAGGACTAGTAGCCATGGACAGCCTTCTCCTCCAGGAATTCATCCAACCCCCTTTTAAAGCCATCCAAATTGGTGGCCATCGCTACATCTTGTGGTTGTGAATTCCATAGTTTAACTATGTGCTGTGTGAAGAAGTCCTTCACTTTATTTGTCCTGAATCCATCTTGCAAGCTGACACAACGGGACCAAACGAAATGCGTTGTCACGGTAATCACGGTTACAACTTGCGGCCTGCGGCACAATAAAAGCAGCCAAAGATTTGGCACGTAAACCGCTGAGTTGAGTGACATTTCTTGACAATTGGTAGCGAATGGGAAAAGTCAGCCTTTCAAGATTTGACCAGTCTTCTCTTACCCAAAAGCCAGATGGGGAAGAAATCTGATACATATGTAAACATATGTCCAGGTGGGACATTAAAAAAATAATAATATTCAAGATGTGGATTCCCCTCACCTGTGTAGCCCTTTTCATATTAAAACTAGGCTGCTGCCCAACCCTTCACACACACTTCCTGACTGTTAGAGCAGTGCGACGGTGGAATCAGTTACCTAGGGAGGTTGTGGGCTCTCCCACACTAGAGGCCTTCAAGAGGCAGCTGGACAAGCATCTGTCAGGGAAGCTTTAGGGTGGATTCCTGCACTGAGCAGGGGGTTGGACTCGATGGCCTTGTAGGCCCCTTCCAACTCTGCTATTCTATGATTCTATGATTCTATGATTTACACATGAATGGGGTATATATGTGAATAACAAAGGAGCTGCACCCATTAGAAATAATTTGGATTTGATTTGCCCACTCTGTATCACATGCCTCTGGTTATTTGGCCAAAGTGTGTGGCAAAATCACATATCTATCCTCCCCCAACAATGTTATGGCAACACTAGGGTGACCCTATGGAAAGGAGGACAGGGCTCCTGCATCTTTAACCGTTGCATTGAAAAGGGAATTTCAGCAGGTGTCATTTGTATATATGGAGAACCTGGTGAAATTCCCTCTTCATCACCACAGTTAAAGCTGCAGGAGCCCTGCCCTCTTTTAAATCTGGTCACTCTAGTATAGCTCCTGCAGCTTTAACTGTTGTGATGAAGAGGGAATTTCACCAGGTTCTCCATATATACAAATGACACCTGCTGAAATTCCCTTTTCAATACAACTGTTAAAGATACCGGAGCCCGGTCCTCCTTTTCATATGGTCACCCTAGAACACAAGACCTGGATAGATTTTTAATTAAAAAACAAAAAAAAAGACAGAAAAAAAACTTACAGCCACTTGATTCCATTGCAAGTCCCGTTCTGCAAGATGAAAGCTAGGAAAAAGGCAACCAAAATTTGTCTCTTCATCTTTGGCCTCCTTTTCTCCGCCAAATCTCTTTAGCAGGAAAAAAAATCGATCAGTTGCTTCTTGGGAGGAAAATAAAAATCCTTTGCTTTCTGAAAAAAAAAGGGATTTCCTCCAGGTGCCAACCTAAAATCAAGGATGCAAAACACACGGTCAGGTTAACAGCAAAGAAGTTCACGTCCTTCGAAGAGAGAAATCTAGTCTCCCAAATGTCAAAGGAGGGTTTTATTCATCATGGACCAAAGTCAGCGTTCCCCCATCTCCCTGTCCGTGATAGAATCTTTACCGCCAAAGAGACTGACAAGTCTTATGGCTTGAATTACAGAAAGGCCCTGGGTCCGACTGCCTGCTTTTGGTTAACTCTGCATATGGTGAAATTTCATTCTTTATCCCGGTTTTATTTCCCTCACACACCTTCCTTAAAAAAAGAAAGAAGCAGCAGTCCATATTTGCTTGAGAAGGGGGGTGTGCGGTGGGGTGGGGGGGGGAGAGAAGTACAGACATCAAATCTCAACCGTCCCTAGAGGTTTGGATCTTTCACCTTGCCATTTACAAATTTATTAAAAGTGGAATGCAGGAAGGGAGCACTTTTGAAGAAGGGGACAAATTGCAGGAACGGATGTCAGCTAATGGAGCGGCCTAAACCCCACCCTTTGCAGATGTTAGAGGCCGCCTGGGTTGTTTGCAAGGGAAGTTTCAGGTTGCTTTTGCCTCCTGCTCTCTTTCTCACCTCATTAGCCCAGGATCTCACATCTCCCCCAGACTCAAACACCTGGACCCCAAGGAACAGGTCAAGCTGGGAATAAACACACAGTCACACACACCACACACACACACAAAACATCTCCAGAGGATCATTGAGTTTGGGCAGTGCAGGGTGGGGGAAGCCAGGATCCTTCTTTGTTACTAAAAAAACCCCAAAAACCCCAACACTATTACATTTTCATCCTGCCCTTGCTTCAGGTGTACAAAAGAGGTGTAGAGAATTCTACATGGTGCGAGGAATGTGGATACCATTTCTCTCTCTCTCCCATAATACCAAAACCCAATGGGTCCATCCCATGAAGCTGATTGGTAGGAGGTTCGGGACAGATCAAAGGAAGGACTTCTTCACACAGCGCAGAGTTAAACTATGGAACTCACTACCACAAGATGCGGTGATGGCCACCAATTTGGATGGCTTTAATAGGGGGTGGGATAAATTCCTGGAGGCAAAGGCTATCGATAGCTATTAGCCCTGATGGTTGTGTGCTGTCTCCAGTATTTGAGGCAGTAAGCCTGTGTGCACCAGTTGCTGGGGAACATGGGTGGGAGAGTGCTGTTGCACTATGTCCTGCTTTGTTGGTCCCTGGACGATGGCTGGTTGGCCCCTGTGTGAACAGAGTGATGGACTAGATGGACCCTTGGCCTGATCCAGCAGGGCTCTCCTTATGTTCTTACATTCTATTGCATCTTATAAGGTTCTTCCACACCAATTTTACCCCCACAACAACCCTGCCAGGGAGCTTAGGAGGAGAGAAAGGATGAGTGGGTCAAAGTCATCTGGGGCATTTCATGACTGAGTGGGATTTTGGACCCATATCCCCCACACCCCCAGTCTCAGCAAAAGTATACTCAGCAGTTCTGCCTGAATCTGGTACTGGGTGCCTTTTCAGCGTCCTTAGGGCCCATGCACGCATTACATTTTTAGCTCAACACCTAGGATTTTAGTCTCCATCTCAAATAAGTCATGTGTGGATAAGACCAAGGCCACAACTAGACCTAAGGTTTATCCTGGGATCATCCAGGGTTCGCCCCTGCCTGAGCACTGGATCCCCTGTGTGTCACCTAGATGAACAGGTTTGACCCCTGGACGATCCAGGGATAAACCTTAGGTCTAGCGATGGCCCAAGACGTAGACGGAAATACCTCTGTCCTATGAAGAGTAAGGACCAGCTGCAGCTTGTTCTCGAGCGAACGGCTGGCTGCAAATCTAGGCTTGTGACCCTCGAATGCAGCCCTCAACTAGCCGATTTTCAATGGTGTTGGGTTTCTTGCCTTTGAGACTATAGTGCAGCCATTGAAAAGTAGGGCGGGGAAAACATGCGGCTTTTGTCTCTCTATCAACTTTATCCACCCCACAGATAATTTTCTACACCTCTATCTTGTCTCCCCTGAATCACCCCTATTCTAACCCATATATTCTCAGCCCCAGGCCATTTCTACACCAGCCCGGTGTAGAGGGAGGGAGGGGGAAGGATCTTGTGAGATCCTGATCGCGAGATCCTCCCCTGAGGCCACACGCGGGCAAGACATCCCAGGAGGAAGGAGGGTGTTGCGTAGGGTGACCAACTGTCAGGATTTCCCCGGATTTGTCCTGGTTTTTGTTCTTTCCATGGTGTCAGGGGGGATTTTCTATAATTTTCAATAATGTCCTGGAATGACACACCTTCCCCTTTAAGGCTGCCATTAGCATGGCAGGAGGGAATGACATGCTTTCTTGAGGCACATCATTCCCCCACCCTGAGCTCCAATTGAGATCTTAAAGGGGAAAGTGGGTCATTCGTGGACATTATAGAAAAGGCCCCAATTGGAGTGGATGGTGGTGGTGCAGAATGAAATCCTTTCCCCTCCTCCACTCCAATCGGGTTCTTTAAGGTGGCGGGGGAATAACGTACTTTCTGCAGGACTCAGAAAGCTGCTTCCCCCACACACACACTAGGTGTCCTCTTTTTTGATTTCCCAAATATGGTCACCCTAGTGTTGCGGCCGCCATTTTTTTAAAAAAGGAGCTGAACGCATGTGCGTTCCAACGAAGAGGTTTTTTTTAAAAAAAAGCCCCGACCCTGTTCCCCACCCCAATTCTTCCTAGCCTGGTTCCTTCCTTCTACTGCTCCCTGCTGCTCGCTGGGAGGAGGGGAAAAGCTGGGACGGGTGGCCACACGCCCCATGGTCTCAGGATGATCCCAAGACCACGGGAAGAATCGGATTTCCCCAGGAAGTACTTATCCTTGGGAAAACCCATTCTCATCCCTCTTTCCTCCCGGGAGTCCCTGTGTGTCATTTGGACGCACAGGGACTCAGACGTGACCAGCCCACATTTTAGGGCTGGTGTAGCAACAGCCAAAGGATGTAGTACTCCCTACTCCCAATGCACTGTTGCAGATGGAACGTTAAAGGATGCAAATGCAAAAAAGGAACACCGTTTCCTCAAGCGCGGTTTTTGCGAGGTCCCAGCGATGATTTATTAATTTTTTATTTATGCATTAAATTTCTATAATTTGCACTTTCATTTAATGCAGAAGGGCAATGTTTCAGCGCCGAGCTCATGTCCTGTCAGACAGCCTCCCACTCGTAGATCTGGTGGACTAGATAGGCTTTTGGCGTAGTATCATTGGTTGCTGGTGGCTCCGATATCAGTTGAGTGCTGAATCCACTCTGGGTTTCAAGTCAGAACTCTAAAGGAGTTATCCAAGGTGCGAAGCACAACGCCAGCTCCTTTAGAGTTTGAGTGGATTCACTACCCCACTGACATCGGAGCCACCAGCTTCAAGTGCTTAGTATACATAGAGTTGTAGGCCTAATCTACACTAAGGTGGCCATATGGAAAGGAGGACAGGACTCCTGTATCTTTAACGGTTGTGTTGAAAAGGGAATTCCAGCTGAAATAAATTCTGCACACACACATACCCAAGAGGGCCAAGAGACAGTGACTGGGCCCAAGTCACGCAGTGAGCGTCATGGCTCAGGCAGGGTTCGAACTAGGGTGACCCTATGGAAAGGAGGACAGGGCTCCTGTATCTTTAACAGTTGTATCGAAAAGGGAATTTCAGCAGGTGTCATTTATATATATGGGGAACCTGGTGAAATTTCCTCTTTATCACAACAGTTAAAGCTGCATGTGCCCTGCTCTCTTTTAAATCTGGTCACTCTAGTATAGCTCCTGCAGCTTTAACTGTGGTGATGAAGAGGGAAATTCCCCAGTTTCCCCATATATACAAAAGACACCTGCTGAAATTCCCTTTTCAATGCAACTGTTAAAGATACAGGAGCCCTGTCCTCTTTTTCATATGATCACCCTACATTAACGTTTTCCTCCAGCGTGTCCCACCGATCTAAGAATCCAGCCTCAGAAAGACCATTCCTGGAAAAAGGGCCTTTATAAAGATCAGATTTGCTTTGGCAATCTTCCTGCCCCACAAGGGGGGTTGTTACAGTTAAAAATAAAAATAAAAACCCGAACTGCTGCAAGTAGAGATAAGTTCAGCCCACTACTGGGCACTTTTATCCCATCCCCTGCTTATGCAGCTGGAGTATTTCAATGCCTTTTAATCTCTGCCCTAAAGAAGCCCACTTCAAAACTTCACTCCTCAATTCTGCAGCGTCCATCATCGCACTGCCCGAGATGGGCTATTTCGGAGTCTCTTGTTATCTTCCTTCTGGATTTGGGCTTCTTAACAACACAGACTACTGTAGAGGTTGTTTATTTAAAAAAAGAAGAAGAAGAAGGAAAAGATTTTTTTTTAATATTCTAGAGGTGAACCTCGAAAAAACTATTGACGACAACATTTCTAAAAGCCAGAATACATAGAAATCATACCACTTTCTTAAAAACGACGACACAGAATCTACTTGTGCGTTCCTTTTAAAAATAATAATCAGCCAACCTAATTATTATTAGCCAGAACTTTCACTAGAAGTGAAAATGCTGAAACTAAGACTATCCTACTTTGGACATGTAATGAGAAAAAATGACTCATTAGAAAAATAATAATAATGCGAGCGAAAGGAGAAGGTAGAAGGAAAAGAGAAAGACCAAAGAAGAGATGGATTGACTGACTCCATAAAGGAACATATGAACATAAAGTTACAAGAACTGAATAGGGTGGTTTAGAGCAGATATCCCTGGAGGTCGCGGATTCATAGGGTCGCCATTTATTGCTTTTAAATTGTATACTGCTTTTAAGTTGATTAATGGTTTGATTTGTTTTTAGCTGTGTATATTTATGATTTTAAATTGTATGATTTTATCTGTACACTGCACTGAGATCCTAGTGATATAGAGGGCGGGATACAAATCATAGAATCATAGAATAGCAGAGTTGGAAGGGGCCTGCAAGGCCATCGAGTCCAACGCCCTGCTCAATGCAGGAATCCACAATAAAGCATACCTGACAGATGGTTGTCCAGCTGCCTCTTGAAAGCCTCTAGTGTGGGAGAGGCCACAACCTCACCAGGCAACTGATTCCATTGTCGTACTGCTCTAACAGTCAGGAAGTTTTTCCTGATGTCCAGCTGGAATCTGGCTTCCTTTAACTTGAGCCCATTATTCCGTGTCCTGCACTCTGGGAGGATCGAGAAGAGATCTAGGCTCTTTTAAATAAATAAATAAGTCGGAGCCAAATTGAAGGCACATAACTAACTAAGGATAAGCCATTGAAGATGAAACAAGCAGAGAAGTTTTGATCCCCTTAGTTAGAGTTGCTGGGCTAAAATGGGCAGAATACACATTTTCCAGTTATTTTAGCTGGCGTGGCTCAGCCTAAAAGATAGGGCGACCCAAACAAAATCAATTCTCTCATGTATAATCGATGGAAATGCTCCACTCTGGCCACGTTGCAGCCTCAAATTTAAGAGAACATGACTGATAAAAACACAGACAGTGCCTCCAGTCCACCTATCTAATGTATATAGAGTAGGGTGACCCTATGAAAAGGAGGACAGGGCTCCTGTATCTTTAACAGTTGTATTGAAAGGGGAATTTCAGCAGGTGCCATTTGTATATACAGAGAGCCTGGTGAAATTTCCTCTTCATCACAACAGTTAAAGCTGCAGGTGCCCTGCCCTCTTTTAAATCTGGTCACTCTAGTATAGCTCCTGCACCTTTAACTGTTGTGATGAAGAGGGAATTTCACCAGTTTCTCCATATATACAAAGGACACCTGCTGAAATTCCCTTTTCTATGCAACTGTTAAAGATACTGGAGCCCTGTCCTCCTTTCCATATGGTCACCCTAATTCATGTCCAGTATCCAACAGTGCCATTCCACAAACACAAATAGTTGTGATGAAGAGGGTATTTCCCCAGGTGCTGACTGCCTACAAATGACACCTGCTGAAATTCCCTTTTCTAGGCAACTGTTAAAGATTCAGGACCCCGGTCCTCCTTTCCATAGGGTCACCCTAATATAGAGTGCTCAAAGCACACAACTACACAACATACATGCAGTGATGGCCAGTAATGATCAACCCCATTTATTTACAAATATATAAAAAAACGGATGCATCACACCTGCATGGTCATCAAGGGCAAACTGATTGCCTAACAAAACTGTGCGTGAAAAGTACTCCTGATACGATAATTCTTTTTCAATAATAATTTCCAATGTATAATATACATAAACCACAATCAAACTCTACCTTTCCTTTTCATCAAACCCAGGTGAGGCAGTGGCTGTTCTGAACCAGTGCCTGGGCACGGTAATGGACTGGATGAGGGCTAATAAACTGAAACTCAATCCAGACAAGACGGAGGTACTGTTAGCGGGTGGTTCTTCTGTCCGGCGAGGTGATGTTTGCCCTGTCCTGGACGGGGTTGCACTCCCCCTAAAGGATCGGGTCCGTAGTTTGGGGGTGCTCTTGGATCCAGAACTGTCACTTGAGGCACAGGTGAACTCAGTGGCAAAGAGCACCTTTTATCAGCTCAGGCTGATATACCAGCTGCGCCCTTATCTGGACAGAGATAGCTTAGCTACAGTTATCCATGCTCTGATAACCTCTCGTTTGGATTACTGCAATGCGTTATACGTGGGGCTGCCTTTGAAAACGGTCCGGAAACTTCAACTGGTGCAAAACAGGGCAGCAAGGTTATTAACAGGGACTGGCCGGCGAGATCACATTACGCCAGTCCTTTTACAACTTCATTGGCTGCCAGTCCAGGTCCGGGCCCGATTCAAAGTGCTGGTATTAACATTTAAAGCCCTAAACGGCTTGGGGCCAGGTTATCTGAAGGAACGCCTCCTCCCATATGTACCTACCCGGACCTTAAGATCATCTACAGGGGGCCTTCTCCATGAGCCCCTGCCAAAGGAAGTGAGGCAGGTGGCTACTAGGAGGAGGGCTTTCTCTGCTGTGGCACCCCGGTTGTGGAACGAGCTCCCCAGAGAGGTCCGCCTGGCGCCTACACTGTACTGCTTTCGCCGCCAGCTGAAGACCTTTTTATTCACTCAGTATTTAACACTTAATTTTAACTTAAATTTAAATTTTACTGTTTTAACTCTGTATTTTAATCCTATATCAACTTTGCTGTGTGGTTTTATCCTGGTTGCGCTTTTTATACTGTATTTCGAAATTGTGTTTTAAACTGTTGGGTGTTTTACTGTGGTTTTAATTTTTGTGAACCGTCCAGAGAGCTTCGGCTATTGGGCGGTATAAAAATGTAATAAATAAATAAATAAATAAATAAATAAGTTTTTGGACACATTACAGTGCTGGTAACGGCATCAGTATGGTACCTTTTTAGACGTATATTTATAATAGGAAGTTACATTTATTATTTTCTAGTTCTTATCATATTTATTATTTTCTAGTTCTTATCAGTGTTGTATACCAACTACGCCCTTATCTGGACAGAGATAGCCTAGCTACAGTTATCCCTGTTCTGATGACCTCTCGTTTGGATTACTGCAATGTGTTATACGTGGGGCTGCCTTTGAAAACGGTCCGGAAACTTCAGCTGGTACAAAACAGGGCAGCACGCTTACTAACAGGGACTGGCCGACGAGATCACATCACGCCAGTCCTTTTACAACTTCATTGGCTGCCAGTCCAGGTCAAAGTGCTGGTATTGACTTTCAAAGCCCTAAACGGTTTGGGGCCAGGTTATTTGAAGGAACGCCTCCTCCCATATGTACCTGCCCGGACCTTAAGATCATCTACAGGGGCCCTTCTCCGTGAGCCCCTGCCAAAGGAAGTGAGGCAGGTGGCTACCAGGAGGAGGTCCTTCTCTGCTGTGGCACCCCGGCTGTGAAATGAGCTCCCTAAGGAGGTTCGCTTGGCACCTACGTTATATGCTTTTAGATGCCAGGTGAAGACCTTTTTATTCTCTCAGTATTTTAACACTTAATTTTAACTTAAATTTAAATTTTACTGTCCTAACTCTGTATTTTAATCTTATATCAATTTTTGCTGCATGGTTTTATCCTGGTTGTGCTTTTGATACTGTATTTTGTATTTGTGCTTTTAACCTGTTGGTTGTTTTATTACGGTTTTAATTTTTGTGAACCGCCCGGAGAGCTTCGGCTATTGGGCGGTATAAAAATGTAATAAATAAATAAAAATAAATTAATAGTCCACCTATGCCAGTGTGCCACGGTTTTGCATCACAGAATTTCTTCCAGAATGGAAATGTCATGGAATCCAATCTCAGCAGGTGGGGGAAACGTGGCATTCGCTCCTGTTCAAAGGTGCCACATATTTTTACAAGGTCTTTGCATACCCCCCCAGGTGAAATGTGCAGCTTCAAGGGGAACTTTCATGGAGGGGCGGTGGAGGTGTGTGTGCTAAATACTCAAGCCCTCGGATGTGTTGTTTACAAAGGTGAAAAGTCAGGTCACAGGTCAAGCCAGGAACAAGAGGGTTTTTATCTCCTACAGTTAACAAGGCCCTGTTTGTCTTCAGCGGGGTGTTTCCCCTCCCCCCCTTTCCTTTACACATCTTTAACAGAAGTGGACCCTCATCCAAAAACCTCATGACACTGTTCCCCAACCAGGTGCCCTCCAGATGTAGTGGATTGCAACTCCCATCATTTCCAGGCTGAGCATGAAGGAACTTGCAGTCCAACACATTTATTTATTTGATTTGTAACCCATCTTTATACCAAAACATGGCATTCATGGCGACACATCTGGAGGGCACCAGGTTGGGGAAGGATATCGTAGGCCATAATAATGATGGTAGTCTTTACAAAGACAAAGCCCTAAACAACTTGGGACCAGGATACCTGAGAGAGCGCCTTCTCCCTTACCAACCTGCCCGGTCACTGAGGTCATCTGAGGGCCAGCTCCTGGTGGTTCCACATAGATCCATCCTCCGATTGGAATCCACCAGGGGAAGAGCCTTCAGCGTGGTGGCCCCCCTCCTATGGAACTCCCTGCCTCTGGAGGTCAGGCAGGCGCCAACCTTGTACTCCTTTCGGCGCCTCCTGAAAACATCTTTATTCCAAGAAGCCTTTCTTTAACATGCAGCCTTGGATTTCTGTTTTAGCTTCTTTTTAAATTTTGTTTTAACTGTTTTATTCTGTTTTTATTTTCATTTTACCTTGTACACCGCTCCGAAATTTTTCAATGGGGAGCGGTATATAAATATTCTAAATAAATAAATAAATAATAGTCTTTGAGGTGCCACAGGATTCTGTTGCTTTTTCCTTCTTTCTTTTTCATTATTTCACTGCCACAGGAGTAGACAGCTTTAGAAGAGGAGCAGGCAAATCCATGGAAGAGAAGGCATCTACCAATTTCGTGATATTATTATTATTATTATTTATTTATATACAGTAGCACCATCAGTGTACATGGTGCTGTACAGAGTAAAACAATAGAATAGCAAGACCCTGCCGCATAGGCTTACATTCTAATAAAATCATAATAAAACAATAAGAAGGGGAAGAGAATGCACCAAACAGGCACAGGGGAGAGTAAAACTAACAGTATAAAAGTCAGAACAAAATCAAGTTTTAAAAGCTTTAGAAAAAAGAAAAGTTTTTAGCTGAGCTTTAAAAGCTGCGACTGAACTTGTAGTTCTCAAATGTTCTGGAAGAACGTTCCAGACGTAAGGGGCAGTGGAAGAAAATGGACAGAGCCGAGCAAGGGAAGGAGAGACCCTTGGGCAGGTGAGAAACATGGCATCTGAGGAGTGAAGAGCACGAGCGGGGCAACAGTTTGAGATGAGAGAGGAAAGATAGGAAGGAGCTAGACCGTGAAAAGCTTTGAAGGTTAACAGGAGAAGTTTATATTGGATTCTGAAGTGAATTGGAAGCCAATGAAGAGATTTCAGAAGCGGAGTAACAGGGTCAGAGCGGCGAGCCAAGAAGATGATCTTTGCGGCAGAGTGGTGAACAGAAACCAACGAACTGATGTGAGAAGAAGGAAGGCCAGAGAGAAGAAGGTTGCAGTAGTCCAACCGAGACATAACCAGTGCATGAACAAGAGTCTTGGCAGAAGAGACAGACAAAAAGGATTGAATCCTAGCAAAATGAAGCTTCTCATTTCGGAGGCAGTATACCTGTACATGTTTGGGAAAGGGGCGAGCAATGAGGAGGGACAGTTGACTTCATGTCCTGCTTTGGGACTTCCCAGAAACTTCTGGCCAGCCACTGTGGAGCGTGGCCAGCTGGCCTGTGCTAGATGAACTCTAGTTCTGGAAAGCCGTTCCAAACAGAAGTCTCCTGTCTTCCAACAACAGTGCTCGAGTCAATCCCTATTCCCTGTCTCCGCTGAGGACTGCGCAAGAATCAACTGGTTTTATCTAAAAGGCAGAGACCAGAAAAACCAAGTGGTTCAGATTTTCCCAGACTGTACTCTTTACAGGCATGGGCATGTTGCAGGTTTGAGTGCTCCCCCACAGAGACTCCTAGGTCACCAGCATGTCAAGCAGAAAGTTAACCTGACCCACTCATATTTCTGGGTGTGGGGAGTTGATTTTGTGGGAAAGCATGCAAGAGCGCAACTCTGCACCTGCAGCTCGGCGTCTTTCTCTCCCCCTCGATGTGAGCCGTTCCTTGAGTTCTCCCTGTCCTCTCTCTGCTTGCAGGGCTTAGAGTGGTGTGCGAAGCCTTCTAGGGTGACCATACGGAAAGGAGGACCGGGCTCCTATATCTTTAACAGTGGTATAGAAAAGGGCATTTCAGCAGGTGTCATTTGCATGCATGCAGAACCTGGAGAAATCCCCTCTTCATCACAGCAAGTTAAAGCTGCAGGTGCCCTGCCCTCTTTTAAATCTGGACACTCTAGTATAGCTCCTGCACTTTTAACTGCTGTCATGAAGAAGGAATTTCACCAGTTTCTCCATATATACAATTGACACCTGCTGAAATTCCCTTTTCTATGCAACTGTTAAAGTTACAGAAGCACTGTCCTCCTTTTCATATGGTCACCCTAATATATGGGGAACCTGGGGAAATTCCCTCTTCATCACAACAGTTAAAGGTGCACGAGCTATACTGGAGTGACCCGATTTAAAAGAGAGTCTTCTTTTGTATCTGGTCAAGAGGGCAGGGCTCCTGCATCTTTAACTTATTTATTTATTACATATTTATACTGCCCAACAGCCTAAGCTCTCTGGGCAGTTTACAACTAAAACCATAAAATCCAACTGTTGTGCTGAAGAGGGGATTTCACCAGGTGCTGCATGCATGCAAATGACACCTGCTGAAATCCCCTTTTCTGTACAATTGTTAAAGATACAGGAGCCCAGTCCTCCTTTCCATACAGTCACCCTAATATATGGGGAACCTGGGGAAATTCCCTCTTCATCACAACAGTTAAAGGTGCAGGAGCTATACTAGAGTGACCCAATTTAAAAGAGGGCCTTCTTTTGTATCTGGTCAAGAGGGCAGGGCTCCTGCATATTTATTTATTTATTTATTTATTTATTTATTTATTTATTTATTTATTTATTTATTACATATTTATACTGCCCAACAGCCTAAGCTCTCTGGGCAGTTTACAACTAAAACCATAAAATCCAACTGTTGTGCTGAAGAGGGGATTTCACCAGGTGCTGCATGCATGCAAATTACACCTGCTGAAATCCCCTTTTCTGTACAATTGTTAAAGATACAGGAGCCCAGTCCTCCTTTCCACACGGTCACCGTCGTGAAGCGCAAAGACATCTTGCGTTATTCCTCACTAGATCAGGGAAGGGGCGAATTCTCTCTTACTGAAGCCCTCAGGGGGTGCATTCCTGTGGTGGGCAGGGCAACAGTCAAAAGAGGGCAGGCCCAAAATGCCAGCAGATTTTAATTTAAAGCTCTTACTGACAGCCTTAGGAAAGGCACTTCAAGCGTTCAGAATGGGGGCGGGGCCTGTACAAAAGCCAGGAAACGATCCAAAGATTGAGGTTGGGGAAAAGTGGGTGGCCCTCTGTGAAACCCCAGAGGAGCAGGACTCTGGGCCTGAGTATCTGCACCCCAACATGGGAGACAAGAAGAATGAGACAGGGGTGCTACTTTTAGTAACACAGCTTTGAGACATCTACTTCGTCTCACAGAAACAGCACAGAACAGATTTCTGCTAGGATCAGGTTTTCTGTCTATGTCCACCGGCCTTAGGTAAAATGTTGGGGCAAATTTATATGATGTGTAAAACCAAATACCAAAGCTTTCCCTGGACAGTGCCAATTTCCAGACATGGGTATGGAAGCATTGCACGTTTGACTACTCCTTCGTGTAGAAAAATAAGAAGAACATAAGAAGATTCCTGCTGGATCAGACCAAGGGTCCATCTAACCCAGCACTCTGTTCACACAGGGGCCAAGCAGCTGTTGACCAGGGACCCACAATCAGGACACAGGTGCCACAGCATCCCACCACCCATGTTCCCCAGCAACTGGTGTAACTGGTGCAACCAGGATGATCAGGGGTCTGGAAACAAAGCCCTATGAAGAGAGACTGAAAGAACTGGGCCTGTTTAGCCTGGAGAAGAGGAGATTGAGGGGAGACATGAGAGCACTCTTCAAATACTTAAAAGGTTGTCACCCAGAGGAGGGCCAGGATCTCTTCTCGATCCTCCCAGAGTGCAGGACACGGAATAACGGGCTCAAGTTAAAGGAAGCCAGATTCCAGCTGGACATCAGGAAAAATTTCCTGACTGTTAGAGTAGTACGACAATGGAATCAGTTACCAAGGGAGGTTGTGGGCTCTCCCACACTAGAGGCTTTCAAAAGGCAGCTGGACAACCATCTGTCAGGGATGCTTTAGGGTGGATTCCTGCATTGAGCAGGGGGTTGGACTCGATGGCCTTTTGGCCCCTTCCAACTCTGCTATTCTATGATTCTATGATTCTATACAGTATATATGGTTAATGGCTCTGATACTGGACGTAGCACATAGCCATCAGGACTAGTAGCCATGGATAGCCTTGGAATTTGTCCACCCCTCTTATAAAGCCATCCAAATTGGTGGCCATCACCACATCTTGTGGAAGTGAATTCCATAGTTTAACTCTGCGCTGTGTGAAGAAGTCCTTCCTTTGATCTATCCTGAATCTCCCACCAACCAGCTTCACTGGGTTCTAGTATAACAATATGTTTGGGGGATGGGGGAGGTTAAGCAGTGCTTCTCTCCCTGACATGCTATTTTTCTGTGCGCGTGGTGGAAGGGAGTGCAGTCACAAATGTGGAACAGCCCTACCTGCAGTCATGACGTGGTCAAGAACTCCAGAAAAGCTGCATCACGTGATTCTAACAATCATATAAGAACTAATGCTGTGGTTATAGTTTCAGACTAGGGCCACAGCTAGACGTAAGGTTTATCCTGGGATCATCCAGGGTTCGCCCCTGCCTGAGCACTGGATCCCCTGTGTGTCACCTAGGGCTTTGCTAGACCTGCCGGGTTATCCCGGCAGGGAGGCGGGGCCGAGGCGCGCTAACGTTAGCGTGACTCGCCCAGGGTTCCAGATGTCGGATGCGCAGGGACGTTGGATCCCTGCGGCATCCGCCATTTTTTTGTCGTTTTTAAAGGGGCCGGGTGCGGCCCGAAGACGGCGGACTGGTAAGTCCTTTTTTGTGTGTTTTTTTTACCAGGGGTGGGGGAAGGATGGCAGGGTGGGTGGCAAGGGGGGGCGGGTGAGATCGCCCCATGCTAGGCATTGCCCGGGCAAGCGCCGCTCGCCTGCTTGCTTGGGCGGCAGCGGCGTGCAGCGCGATCTCACCCGCCCCCCCTTGCCACCCAACCTGCCATCCTTCCCCCTCCCCTCTCTTCCCCCCCCCCGGGCCGATGGGCACAGCACTCATATGAGCGCTGTGCCAGGTCCGCTGCTTTTCGCGGCTACTCGCGAGTAAGCGAGTAGCCACAAAAAGCCTCGGAAGTCACTACACTTCGCCCAGCCCCGGCCTGAGGCCGGAGCTGGGGAAAAGGCGTGCCATAAGCGAATTCGCTTATGGCGCGTTAGACTAGGCCTCAGCACGGCCTGCCGCCAGATTCCCCTGTGCGTCATGTGGATGCACAGGAGGGAAACCGGGTCTGAAGGCGCACTAAGGCCTAGGAAGGCCCCTAGATGAACAGGTTTGACCCCTGGACGATCCAGGGATAAACCTTAGGTCTATGGCCTGGGACTCGGGAGACCCGGGTTCTAGTCCCCACTCGGCCATGGAAACCCACTGGGTGACTTTGGGCCAGTCACAGACTCTCAGCCCAGCCTACCTCACAAGGTTGTTGTTGTGAAGATAAAAATAGAGAGGATGATTATATAGGCCACATGAGAAAAGGTGGGGTATAAATGCAATAAATAAATATATAATGGCTTCTATGGCCTTAGCTAGACCTAAGGTTTATCCCAGGATCGTCCCGGGGTCATCCCTGTTCATGTAAATGACACACAGGGGATCCCGGGAGCAGGCAGGAATGACCCCGGAACGATCCTTGGATAAACCTTAGGTCTAGCTAAGGCCTAAGTGTCTCATCCAAATATTTCTGCCTCTATGATGTTAGAATCTGGTTTTTCTGGGGCCTGGCTTTCACTTGTATGTTTCTTCGGCATGGTATACTTTAAGCTATGCCTCTAAGATCCAATTCTTTGTGGACCCTACATTCTGGATAGTAAAGGGTCATGTTTCAGCATTGATGGGTCATACCGATGTCTAGATTGCTGGACCAGAAAACATTGGTCAGCACATTTAGGGTGCAATCCTATGCATATTTAGACAGAGAGAAAAAGTCCTACAACTCCCATCATCCCCCTGCCAGCAATTTGAGGAATGCTGTGAATTGCATGACTCCACACGCCCATCAAAATATGCATAGGATTTCATCCTTAATTCTCAGAGGCCACAATATTCTTCAGACATGTGGTCCGGGGAGTGGGTGGGTGGGGATATGTTTATTTTGTCATATAACTTGAACCCTTTCAAAGTGGCCAGCTGTAGCCAGAAAATGTTACGAAGCCATCTTTTCTCATCTTTTACTGCTGGAGCTGGAAGCTCTTTGGACGGAAGACCACCTGGGAACCACATCTAAACTGTACTGAATTCCGTGGAGGACGGCCAAAGTTTGTGTAAGAAGTGTAAGAAGGATTCCATGCAGCGGTTGGCAGAGTCTTGCATGTAAAAACCCCAAAGAACATTGTCACACGAAAGTGTGGAATCTCTCTCTCTCTCTCTCTCTTTCTGTTTGTGTTTAATCAACTTTTGGAAACAATTTTCTTCCCATTAAAAGTGAAACCAGAAGAGCATCTGAACAAAAGGAGAAGATGGATAGAAAGGATCCATATATGTCGACCTTCTCCAAACCGGTATGTTGGAGAACAACTCCCATCCTCCCCAGCTACCATAAGAACATAGGAAGAGCTGTGCTGGATCAGGCCAAGGGTCCATCTAATCCAGCACTCTCTTCACGTGATCGCTGACCATGGATAAGACCACAAGTAGGATATAACTGCAAGAGCAAGCTCTTGTTCATATTCCCCAGCCTGGCTGAGGATGGTGGGAGTTGTAGTTGTCTGGTGGGCACCAAGTCAGAAGAGACTGATCTGGGTCTTACATCCCATCTCCTATAGTCGTTTTTATATTTTTATTTTTTATTTCATTTTTATCACACTTCCCCCACCCCCTTTTGCAAAGAACCCATGGCAGCTCACATGGTCCTCCTCCACTCCCTTTTCTCATCACAACAACCCTGCGTGGTAGGTTTGGGTGAGAGTCTGTGACTGGACCAAAGTCACCCAGTGAGCTTCATGACAGAACCCAGATCTCCTGAGTCCAGCGCTCTAACCACTACACCACACTGCCTCTCATCAGTTGGGTGCCTCTGGGAAGCCCACAAGTTGGAAATGAAGGGAAAAGACCTCACTCATTTCCGTCCCCCGCCCTGCCCCGCCGCACAGACACACATGCACACACAACAGCAACTGGTATTCAGAGGCAGTCTGCATTTTGCCACACCTGGATTTAAATTCTGTCCCAGCCAACCCTGACCAGAAAAACCCGTTTCATGAGCCTGGCCTGAAGGGAAAACCAGCTGGTCAACCCTGAACAGCCAAAAGACATCTGGGGACCCTCGAGTCTCTTCTCCTTCATCCACTCAGTAACAGAGATTCGTCGGCAAGGTCCTTGGGGCTTCTCTCTTTGGAAAATCAGGAGCTGAATACTGGGCAGAGCCTGCTGCCTCTTATCTGAATGATTCTAGCTGCAGACTTGGGTTGAAGATTCAAGAAATCGCATTTTGGGAGCAGGGAGGGGGGAAAGCAACAATTTCAACCCAAGCAACTTGACATTCCTAAGAGTTTTTTTTCTCAGATTCATTGTTTTGGTCTGGAATGTTGCAAAAAGAAGAAGAACCTCCACACTGCTGGGACATTGCAGTCTGTTCGCCTCCACCACTCTCTCTTTCCTGTCCTGGCAATCAGTGCACTGCGATTCCTGTTACAAGGGCGCATGACCTGCCAAGCCGAGCCTCACCTATATCTAATCACTAGATCACATCCATTTGTCTTTAGGAACCGCAGCAAAATGAATCCATATCTGAAGCTATTCCAGTTTCAGAGGCATATAAAATCTGTGCGCAGAAAAGCTTTGCAAAGCTGTGTGAGCTTTTGTAAAAAGGCAGGGTATAAATTAAATTATTATTATGAAGGAACGCCTCCTCCCATATGTACCTGCCTGGACCTTAAGATCATCTACAGGGGCCGTTCTCTGTGAGCCCCTGCCAAAGGAAGTGAGGCAGGGGGCTACTAGGAGCAGGGCCTTCTCCGCTGGGGCACCCCGGTTGTGGAATGAACTCCCCAGAGAGGTCCGCCTGGCGCCTACACTGTACTCCTTTCGTCGCCAGCTGAAGACCTTTTTATTCTCTCAGTATTTTAACAATTTTAACTTAAATTTAAATTTTACTGTTTTAACTCTGTATTTTAATTTTATATCAATTTTGCTGCGTGGTTTTATCCTGGTTGTGCTTTTGATACTGTATTTTGTATTTGTGCTTTTAACCTGTTGGTTGTTTTATTATGGTTTTAATTTTTGTGAACCACCCAGAGAGCTTCGGCTATTGGGCGGTATAAAAATGTAATAAATAAATAAATAAAAGCTTTCCATCCTTGAATATCGCAAGTTGTCGAATTTCTATGAGAATCTTTTTCTTAATCGTTCACTATCAATCTGTTTTTTGTTTTTATCTGCTCACACAACCAGAACATGTTGGCCTTTTCCTTTCTTCTTCATTGTCTTAGAGCTTTCTTCTACCATGGAACACGCAGGACTCCTGTCTCCTTTCACTGCACTCTACAGGTTTCTGTGGTTCCATTGTTTTCTGGTATTATTCTATTTCTCATTGTATATTATTTGCCCAAGGCTCTGTTTTAGAGGTTGGATCCAAACTTAGTCATACTTACAGTAGACCCATTGACCTCAATGTGATTGATGGTACAAAACACATTGATTCCAATAGGTCTACTCAAAGTATTACTAAATATTTTGAAAATAAGTATCCGATTGTCAGACCAATCCTGAACGTGGTTGTTTTTTAAAAAAACTTGGAAGGAGGTGTGACCAAGTTTAAAAGGACACATTGGCCATAGCTAGACCTAAGGTTTATCCCTGGATCGTCCAGGGGTCAAACCTGTTCATCTAGGTGACACACAGGGGATCCATTGCTCAGGCAGGGGCGAACCCTGGATGATCCCCGGATAAGCCTTAGGTCTAACTGTGGCCTCAGGTTAGTAAGCCCAAAGCTTTTGCACCCTGTACTATCAGTTATCTACCAGACTGACAGCCAAGTGTTAGCTGTGTTTACTCACAAGTTAGCCCCATTATGTCCAAGGGGGTTACTCTCCAGTAAGTAGCATTGCAGCCCAATCCTATGCATGTGTACACAGAATTTTTTCCCACTGGGTTCAATGAAATATATTCCCCTATATGTGTGGGTCTGAGTAAATATCCTTAAGAGACAATTCTAGGCACACTTACTAGCAATCCACTTATGTCTGAGTAGAAATGCTCAGATTTAACAGGGGCATGCTGAATCCAAATTTTTATCTCGGAACCTTAAACACAATTGAAATGAAGCTTGTTGTTGGCTCTGATTTTACAAGCCTTTTAAAATGCCTTTGAGATTATAATCTTACAGAAGACCCGGACAATAGTGGTGGGGAGATCACATCAAAATAAGCCCAGGATTTCGTGCGCTTATGTTTCCAGCAGTGGCAAAGAAAAGAAAAGTCACAGACAGTTGGGACCTTCCTGGCACTCGACTTTTGAGTTGAATAGGAAGTGGGTAGAAAGTCCTGCTCATCTCAATGGCTCTTCCAGAACTTGCTTTTCTAGACGCAGCATTGGGGACGGGGAACTAATTAAAACGATCCCACCAGGAGCATAGAGAATCCACACAGAATGGTACAGAGAGTGGGACCAATACAGAAGAAATATTTGCAATTGCAGCGTTACAAAAAAAAAAAAAAAGAAAAAAAAAGACAAAGACAAAAGAGGAACACTCTTGTCTTGGGGATGTGACTTCTACAGAGTTCTGAAACAGGGCAGTGACTCTTCTGTTCTAAAAGGGCTTTGATCCGAAATCAGAGGGGGGGTCCTTTCAATCGAAGGAGCGCAAGGCGACTTCATGCGCGCCTAGGAACATCGGTGTATGTTCCAGCCAGGTAGTTCTCTTTTACACAGGCATCGAGCCTACAGACAGATACTTCTCCAGCATCCAGCAACAGTTTTTCCCCCCCTAGACCTCCTGCCAAATATGTATCATTGTCTGCTTTGGCGAGCCAGCCTTTTACAAAAGATCTGTTTACAAGGAGGCTTCAAGGATCTCCCTCCGCAACTCTTCGGGCACTTTGAAATGCGGGGTTTACATCAGTAGCACGCACACACGCACACACACACACACACAACTCTTTGCCTCAGCCCAAAATCCATACATTTTTGCTCACGCACCCCTTTCACTTTTGAAACTATTTCACCCCGTTTTTCTTTTGCCCAATACTAACACACACACACACCCCGTGCGTTATGTGTGTCTCAAAGTCCGTCTCTCTACCGCACCCCGCACCCCTCAGCGCCCCCCACCGCGTCAGTGTTGGCTAGATTTTAAAAGAGGTAACTTTAACATCCACAGTTCGTACCCCCTGCATTTCTGATTATCAAACCCACCCACCCCACACCCACACACAACTTGGGCAGGATCCACGCTCATGCTTTAAAATGGTTTATGACCGTATTGACAACCGTTGGGGCCCATTGACACCCTCCATATACAGTTTTCAAAAAGTTTTCAAAGGGTTATATGTCCTACTTGGCGTAGATCCGGCCATAGTCTGCGCTCTCTGGTCAATTTCACTGCAATTGACCACACACCGGCGCTTAAAGAAGCTTAAGATCTGGAGACATCCAACTCGCTCTGTGTGTGCGTGTGTGTGTGTGTGTTTAAAGCTCCCAAACTTTTTTGGGGGGACCCCAAATCCAGTCGACACCGTCACCCCCACCAATCCTGCCTCGAGTGATGCAGCCAGGAATTACTACGGCTTCCCTCCCACCCTCGAAACGATCGCTGGCGCACCACCGCTTTCGCTTACCTTTAAGCAGAAAAACGATCTCTCGCCCCGCTTCCAAATCAATCGCCTTCCTTTTAAAAAGAGGTGATGGCCGGGAGTGGGGAGGGAAATCTCTTCAACAGCTCTTCTTCTCCTCCTGCTCTCCAACAAACCTCAAATGTTCTTGGGGAGGGGCGGCTGGGTCGGTTACAGATGCGGCAGGCCAACGAAGGGTTCCCAATCCCAAACAGCTCCCCAAAGGCAGGAAGGTCAGCCGGAGGTAATAGCGCTGTTAAAGCGAAAAGCACACAGCTCGGGGAGGAGGGCTTCGAAAAGAGGCTCGTCGGTGGGAAATCAGGAGTGTGTGGGGGGAATCGCAATAAAAAGTAAAAAGTACAAGAAAAGGCAGGCAAGAGGCGTGTGTGTGCGTGTGTGTGCGTGTGTGTGTGTGTGTGAGAGAGAGAGAGAGAGAGAGAGACAGCGCGCTTGTGCGCGTTGCTGCGCGTCTCTTCCGTGCGCGGCGTCTGAGCCACCGGCGGATCGCCCCTCTCCAGCCCACGAAGAGCTGAGCAGCTGCGAATCGCCCGTCTGCCTTTCTTTTCCTTCGGAGCAACCTGCTTATAAGCACTCCTCCGGGCTTTGATGTGAGCGGTGATGTCAGCCTGCATTAGCATAACAAAAAACGTGCCGGATTTACTGCTTCGAACAGGACAAATAACGCGTTTGATCTATTCAGAGGGGAGGCAACAACAACAAAAATCTTTAAAAAATAAAAAGGAGAGAGAGAGAGAGAGAGAGAGGAGAAAAGGCAAAAAGCACCACCATCTCTCCACCCCGATTTCCGTCTCTCCATCCCGGCATACCCCCTCCTTCCATATAAAGATTAACGCCAGGGGGCAGGTAGTTTGTGGGGCAATCCTATACAGGACTACGAAAGTCCTAGAATCATAGAATAGTAGAGTTGGAAGGGGCCTATAAGGCCATCCAGTCCAACCCCCTGCTCAATGCAGGAATCCACCCTAAAGCATCCCTGACAGATGGTTGTACAGCTGCCACTTGAAGGCCTCTAGGGTGGGAGAGCCCACCACCTCCCTGGGTAATTGGTTCCATTGTCATACTGCTCTATCAGTCAGGAAGTTTTTCCTGAGGTCCAGTCAGAATCTGGTTTCCTGTAACTTCATAGAATCATAGAATAGTAGAGTTGGAAGGGGCCTACAAGGCCATCCAGTACAACCCCCTGCTCAATGCAGGAATCCACCCTAAAGCATCCCTGACATATGGCTCTCCAGCTGCCTCTTGAAGGCCTCTAGGGTGGGAGAGCCCACAACCTCCCTGGGCAATTGGTTCTATTGTCATACTGCTCTAACAGTCAGGAAGTTTTTCCTGATGTCCAGCTGGAATCTGACTTCCTTTAAGTTGAGCCCGTTATTCCGTGTCCTGCACTCTGGGAGGATCGAGAAGAGATCCTGGCCCTCCTCTGTGTGACCACCTTTTAAGTATTTGAAGAGTGCTCTCATGTCTCCCCTCAATCTTCTCTTCTCCAGGCTAAACATGCCCAGTTCTTTCAGTCTCTCCTCATAGGGCTTTGTTTCCAGATCCCTGATCATCCTCGTTGCCCTCCTCTGAACACGCTCAAGCGTCTCTGCGTCCTTCGTGAATTGTGGAGTTGAATGGGGCTTACTACTCCCAGAAAATCTTGGCGACTGGGGACCCAGTAGGGCTGGTACAGCGAGAGGCCTGGCAGAGATTGCTGGAGGAGTGCAGGAGAAGGCCACCTGTGGTGCCTGGACCAAATGGGTAGGATCCAATGCTAGTCTTACTTAGAGCAGACCCACTGTGAAGAATGGGACTTGGGTTAGTCATAACTAATGCAAGTCCCATTCATCTTAATGGATCTAGTCTAAGTAGGACTAATATTGGATACTACCCAATGTACCGGGCGGCGGAGGGATCTCTCTGCCACAAATGGGTGGGGGAACAGGCAGGGGGGGTTCACAGCCCCAATTGCCCCCAATATACAGCTGCCTATGATTATAGGAGTGCAGCCTTAGTTGTGGCGCAACACGACTTCTATGCACAGGTGTGCGCAGCACATTTCATTAGGGTGTGCACTCAGGAAATTTTATTTATTTATGTTTAAAAGATGAACATTTATTGAATACTCAGTCATAAAGGACATTATTTATATTCATTTATTTATTAAACACTGTAGACACTGACGTCCTATTCTGCATTCAGCTTGCCTGACCGCAACAGGGCCATTGCAAGTGAAGGGTGGGTGGGTGGGAGAGGAGACACTTTGTGGGGCTTTGTGATGACACTGGCTGGAGGAGGGGGTTGTGAAGCAATATAAGCTTTCGGGGGGGGCTCCCGGCACAGCGATTCCCTTTCGCTTCTGACGCGCCAGGAGCAACAGTTCTTTGGCGTGGAGGCAGAACAGCTGGAGGACCATTCCCACTGCATCTGGATCCCTACTCAATGCCCCCCTTGATTTGGTACTTATTGCTTGAGACATTAGGGTGTGTCTGGGCATACCCTGCACACCCCTTGCGCACGCCTATGCTTCTGTGCAGGGGCTGAATCCCTGTAGCAGCCTGGTCCTAGGTGTTTTTGGGTAAGGGGACTTTTTCGGCAATGCTCACTTTCCCCTGACTCTCTTTCTAGGAAGACAAATGCCAGAAAGCTGGGTGCTGGGGTGGGGGTGGGGGCAACCTCTTTTCTCCAGGAAGTTTCCTGCTCTAACCCCCTTGTTAGCCCAATCCTATTTACTACTTGGAAGTAAGCCCTGCTTACGTTCAGCGGAAGTACGTCCTGGTGATTTCAAGCAGAGTACAGAACTCCTCAATAAGTCTCTTACTTATGGGAATAACGCCCATTGAACATGGTGAGATTTACTTCTGAGGAAACGTGCATGGAATCTCAGTTGCAACTATGCCCAGGTGTAGCTATATTTGCTCGGTCCCTTCCAAATCTTGCCTCTCCGGTTCCTATTTTCTTCATTATTATGATCTAGGTTTGCATGCTCTTTGGGGCAAGAATATGCCAACTCCTCCTTTTCTTCTATTCCTTTCCTCCTGTTGCTTCATTTCCTCATCTTCCTCTTCCCCTCTTCCTCTTCCTCCCCTTATTTTTTCACTCCTCCTCCTCCTCCTCTTCCTCCTCCTCCTCCTCCTCTTCCTTCCTCTCCTCTTCTGCCTCTTCTTCTTTTCATCTTCTTGTCTTCTTCCTCCTTCACTTCTTTCCATCTTCCTCCTGCTCTGAGGTATCACCTCCTATCTGAGGTGATACCTAATGGATCACCTCAGATAGCTCCTTGAGAGTTCTGACTGTTTCTGACCGAAACCCGGAGCGGATTTGACACCCACTGACATTGGAACCACCAGTCTCCACTGGGTAAAGCAACCTACTGGAAGCACACCTGTTCTGGGTTTTTCTGGACCTTGGGACAAAATGCCCTCCTGACCCCTTTTTGCCTCCAGATGTGTGGGATTCCTGCATTGAGCAGGGGGTTGGACTTGATGGCCTTGTAGGCCCCTTCCAACTCTGCTATTCTATGATTCTGTGATTCTATGAAAGCCAATGGCTTTGACAATGTGCAGAGGGCTCCGTCCCCTTACCCCACTGGAGAACCGCAGAAACCCTAATCAATGGTAGGCAGCCTGCAGCCCCCAGTACTAACCCGGCCTGAAGACGTTGGCCATCTGCTCCCTGCTAGAAGGAAAAGCCATCTCCAATCATTCACTTTTCATTCCCTCTTGAAATACTGTGCCAGAAGCTCATAGACTGACAAATATTAAAGAGGTGTTTGCCTTTACCTTACTGCCTCACCCATTAAAATTTGCCTCCCCCTGATTATAACTAAAATCCCTAGGGGGGAAATGCATAACACATGTAAAGTAGGGTGACCCTATGAAAAGGAGAACATGGCTCCTGTATCTTTAACAGTTGTACTGAAAAGGGAATTTCAGCAGGTGTCATTGGTATATATGGAGAACCTGGTGAACTTCCCTCTTCATCACAACAG
Source organism: Elgaria multicarinata webbii (assembly GCF_023053635.1). Taxonomy (NCBI): domain Eukaryota; kingdom Metazoa; phylum Chordata; class Lepidosauria; order Squamata; family Anguidae; genus Elgaria; species Elgaria multicarinata. The sequence goes on from NC_086175.1 coordinate 135,609,726, forward strand.
TTAAAGTGCAGGAGCTATACTAGAGTGACCAGATTTAAAAGAGGACAGGGCACCTGCAGCTTTAACTGTGGTGATGAAGAGGGAATTTCACCAGGTTCTCCATATATACAAATGACACCTGCTGAAATCCCCTTTTCAGTACAACTGTTAAAGATACAGGAGCCCTGTCCTCCTTTTCATATGGTCACCCTATGTAAAGATTTCATATGTTTAACTAGTGATGGGGCATAAAATAAACAGAGTTGGGGACTTTGGGTCTCTCACTTAATCTCAGCCTAACCTACCCCACAGGGGCCCTGTTCTGAAGACACTAAACCTGTGGTTTAAGGTGTCTTCTGAACAGGGCCAGGGTTGTTTTGAGAATAAAGTGAAGAGAAGCAGGACATGTAAGCCCCCTTCAGTTCCTTAGAGGGAAAAAGTTTTGATATAAAGGCAGGATATAAAAGCTTAGGAATAAAGAGGAAAAAAATAGATTTAAAACATTGCAGCACACAAGAGAATTTAATATGCCTAAACTTTTGTGTAGGTTGTACCATCACCAATGGCTTTGGTATTCATTTCTGCTGCTCTACACAAAATATTCACAGCACAATTTTCCTTAACATGATTCCAGGGCCACAGTTAATGAATTACCAAGAAAAATAAGCAGTTAATATTTCAACCGGAAATCTTTCATGTTACTTTTCCGAAGGCTGGCTGGTATTGACTGATTTCAAGGCTTGATTTCACCGGTAAACCCAAACAATACTCTACTTGAAACAATGTTTAAAACATATTATGCAGAGTTTTCTTTGGTTGGAAATCTCATCCATCTGATAAGAGTCTGAAAGCACAAAGGTAAAATGTCCAAGGAACTGTGCAGAGGGTGCGCAGGCATCGCGGCTAAGCCTTAAAGCAGCCTTCGGACTCCAAATCCAACGTGTTGGACTACAACTCCCATCAGCCCAAATTGGGCTGATGGGAATTGTAGTCTGACATATCCGGAGGGGCCCAGGTCGAAGAAGCCTGCCTTAACATGGTATTTTCCAAACGTCTGATAAGATGTATAATAGGAAGCACCTTTAAGATCAGAAGATGTCAGGACAGACCTATTTATTATTATTATTATTATTATTATTATTATTATTATTATTATTTATTTATTTATTTATTTATTTATATAGCACCATCAATGTACATGGTGCTGTACAGAGTAAAACAGTAAATAGCAAGACCCTGCCGCATAGGCTTACATTCTCCATCTCTACCCCAATATTCTGTTTTATATTTTTGACTTACCGGCTGCTCCTCTCTTGTGTCTTGGGTAGAATTTCCTTTTCCAACTTTACTATTAAATATCCTTTTTTCTTTTCCTTTTGGTGAATGTGAAGAAGGTCAGATCTGAGCCGTTCTGGATGCAAAGGATGTACTGCCTACTCACTGAGATATATTCCCTCCCGATCTTGTATCCACAAAAGCATTCTTGTCAAGAGTGTAAGAATAACTCCCAAAGAAGCAAAGGGCTGTAACTCAGGGCTCGTCCACATGGGCGCTGTGCCCCTGGATTGCTTCGGAGAGGCGGCAGGTGATGTACGTGATGCAGCTGCCACTCTGAAGCAATCCAAGTGCAAAGCCGTTAATTTTTGTGAACCGCCCAGAGAGCCCCGGCTATTGAGGGGTATAGAAATGTAATAAATTAATAAATGAATAAATAAAGCCCCGAAGCTCCGCACTAAAGAACTCCGCACTTTTTTAGATTGGAGTAAGGCTTCGCGCTTCTGCGGAGCCTTGTTAAGGAAAAATAAATAAAATTTAAAGGGAGGGTTGGAAATCCCTCCAGAGAGGGAGCACCCCATTCCTCCCCCATTGTCCCCCCCCCCCAGTTAGCTGTAAATGTTAGGGCTGCGCACGGAAACCCCCCTGATCCTCTTCTGGCTGATCTGCCCGTCCCCCGCTCCGCTGCTGTAGCCTCATGGATGGCTGTGGTGGCGGTGGCATCAGGTAAGCCAACCCCCCCGCCCCCTTACCTGTGTCCGTCGTCACAGACTTCAATTGAGGCCCCAGCTTGAAGCCGGAAGAGGCCTCGGCCTTCACTTCCGGCTTCAACCGGAGCCTCAATTGAAGCCCGTGATGGACCGCAATGGACACAGGTAAGCCTCCCTCCTCCCTGCCCTCTCACCTGGCTCTGCCGCCACTGCATGGATGGTGGCACCGGCGGCGCCAGGTAGGCCAAACCCCACCCTTACCTGTGTCTGTCATGGGCTTCAATCGAGGCTCCAGCTTCAAGCGGAAGAGAAGGCTGTGGCCCCTTCTGCTTGAAGCTCGCGATAGACCACGATGGACACAGGTAAGCCTCCCTCCTTCCTGCCCCCTTACCTGGCTCCATCGCCGTCGCTGCAGGGACTGCGGCAGCAGCAACAGTGCCAGATGAGTCCCCCTCCCCCCCCCCACTTACCTGCATCCGGAGCTCCAGATTGAGGTGATCCTTTTCGCCTTGATCCACAGCCAGCCCCCCCCCCCCCCCGGCTCTCTTTGCCTCCACCTTTTCCGGAGGCGAATCAGGCCACCTCGCTATTGCTTCTCCGACCCGAAGAGAAGCGGAGCACAGCCCTAGTAAATGTGATCCTTTGCATTTACAGCTAAAAAAAAAAAATCATGTCAGCCCCATTTTCCCATTAGAAGCCCCACTTACCAGAGAAGAGGGTCCCTGGATGCTCCCAGGCGCCCCCGGACAGGCCTCAGGAGTGCTCGGGTGGTTGGGCGCGGTGGCATCTGGAAACCCTCAACTGCACTCCTTCCCATGTAGACGCTGGGAAGGTGTGTCAATGCAGCTGTGCCATGGCTCGCACTGCCGGGCACAGCATTACCAAAGGGCCCTGAGTGATAGATCCCCTGCTGTGCATGCAGAAGGTGTCAGGTTCGATCCCCAGCTTCTCCAGGAAAGGTGAGGAAAGATTTCTTCCTGACACCCTGGAGAGTCACTGCTGCCAGTCAGTGTCGACAATACTGGGCTGGATGGACCAGGGGACTGACTCAGGATAAGGCAGATCCTCATCTTCTTAGGAGGTCCTCCATGTTTCTAGGCAGCAACGCCTACACAGCTCTGGCAGGCAGCGTAGCCTGCTCAGAAACCATGCAATTCCACCACCATCTGTGCACTGGGTGAGATGGGATGGAGAGGACTTGGGCCACAGCTGGACCTAAGGTTTATCCTGGGGTCATCCAGGGTTCGCCCCTGCCTGAGCACTGGATCCCCTGTGTGTCATCTAGATGAACAGGTTTGACCTCTGGACGATCCAGGGATAAACCTTAGGTATAGCTGTGGCCTTGGGCAGGGAAGAAGTGGGTTCGAATCCCCACTCATCCATGGAGCTCCCTTGATGTCTTTGGGCCAGTCATCAACTTTCTGTGTAACCTGAGGACAAAATGGTGGTGCTGGAGATGGGGAATGGGATCACACCATACAGAGCTCTATCTCACCAGCGTTATACTGTGCAATCACTATGAATTGCATGCAAAGGACTCCAATGTTTTCTACCATATAATCTGCTGTTACAGCGAAATACTCCGATGTGTCCTGCTTTGATTGTGCTTCCCCATGCCCCCAAAATAGCAATGTATTTTGGACCGCCAAAAGTGTGATTCTTTTGTTGTTCTCCGAGAGGCCACTGGAGATGTGGAAGGATGACGAGGAGCAGAGTCGCCTGGCCGCCTCCCTTGGCAACCCCCAAGCAAGCGCCGCAAAGCCCGGAGCAGGCCCAGCCCTCCCGGGGCATGCACCGGAGCAGGGCGGAGGTGGATGTATAATGGTGTGATGGCACTAACAACAACAACAGGCTTCATATGATATGGGATAATTCGAGGGAAATGAGTAGGTGTGATGAAGCTCATAGTCTGCCTGCCTTGAGTTCATTGCAGGAAAGGTAGGATGTAAATATAATGAAGAGAGACGGAAAGAACTGGGCCTGTTTAGCCTGGAGAAGAGAAGATTGAGGGGAGACATGAGAGCACTCTTCAAATACTTAAAAGGTTGTCACACAGAGGAGGCCAGGATCTCTTCTCAATCCTCCCAGAGTGCAGGACACGGAATAACGGGCTCAAGTTAAAGGAAGCCAGATTCCGGCTGGACATCAGGAAAAACTTTCTGACTGTTAGAGCAGTACGGCAATGGAACCAATGACCTAGGGAGGTTGTGGGCTCTCCCACCCTAGAGGCCTTCAAGAGGCAGCTGGACAACCCTCTGTCAGGGATGCTTTAGGGTGGATTCCTGCATTGAGCAGGGGGTTGGACTCGATGGCCTTGTAGGCCCCTTCCAGCTCTACTATTCTATGATTCTATGATTCTATGAAATAAATAAATGTAATATAATAAACACCAGCTTCTGCCCTGCATAGGAGAGGAGCCATGGCTCAGTGGTAGAACACCTGATTTGCACCTAGAAGGCCCCAAGTTCAATCCCTAGCATCGCCAACTCAAAGGATCAGGAAATAACTGATGAGAAAGACATCTTGGAAAGATGCTGCCAGCCAGAGTAAACAATCCCGGGTTAAAGGGAGAAATGCTCTGACCTGGTCAAAGTCTGTTTCTCATGTGCATATAGCCAGCATCAGGGCCCCAGCAAGGACTCAAGCCGCGGTCTGCCTCCTTTTGTAGGTGGGTACGTTCTGTGGGCTGCCATACACACTGAATTTATTTCTCACGACACCTTTGTGGTTTCTCCTGCGGCACGCCCTTTGGGAATCCCTGTCTTAAAACATCAGGATGTTTGGGCTTCCTTGCGTGATGGAAAACGCTTCCCTCCCCAAGTCTCCACCACCCCCTTCTCTGCAGAAAGGTGCATATGTCTCTTCTTAGTCGGGTAATTCAGATGTTTATAGGAAGAACGACACAATCTAATTAGATTTCATTGTAAGTAAACAGAGACCCCAGCTCAAACATTCAAATTGAAGTCAGATTGTGAGCTATACACTATTTTTCCTTTCGTCCTTTCTTTAGGGGGGGATACAGTTCCTGTAAGGAAAGAGTTCTCACATATATATATATATATATATATATATATATATATATATCCAGCTTTGTCAAAATAAAAGCTGTCTAATTTCTCTCCATGTCTGTTTCTACCTACCCGAGGAAGGAGTAAACAGCTGGATTTTTTATAATTTCAAAAATGGGTCTCATCTTCAAAAATGGGGGATGTACCATTGTGGATTTTTCTTCTTCTTCCCAGCAAGGTCCTAGGTATAAGCTGAACCTAGGGTGACCAACTGTCAGGATTTCCCCAGATTTGTCTGGGTTTTTGTTCTATCCTGGGTGTCAGGGCGGGATTTTCTGTAATTTTCTATAATGTGCAGGGAACGACACGCTTTCCCTTTAAGGCCACCATTAGCATGGGGGGGGGGGGGAATAATGTGCTTTCTGGAGATGCGTCATCCCTAGGGTGACCATATGAAAAAGAGGATAGGGCTCCTGTATCTTTAACAGTTGCATAGAAAAGGGAATTTCAACAGGTGGCATTTGTTTATATGGTAGGGTGACCATACGAAAAGGAGGACAGGGCTCCTGTATCTTTAACAGTTGTATTGAAAAGGGGATTTCAGCAGGTGTCATGTGTATATATGGAGAACCTGGTGAAATTTCCTCTTCATCACAACAGCTAAAGCTGCAGGAGTCCTGCCCTCTTTTGTATCTGGACACTCTAGTATAGCTCCTGCACCTTTAACTGCTGTGATGAAGAAGGAATTTCACCAGTTTCTCCATATATACAAGTGACACCTGCTGAAATTACCTTTTCTATGCAACTGTTAAAGATACTGGAGGTGTCCTCCTTTTCATATGGTCACCCTAATATATGGGGAACATGGGGAAATTCCCGCTTCAACACAACTGTTAAAGGTGCAGGAGCTATACTAGAGTGACCCAATTTAAAAGAAGGCAGGGCACCTGCAGCTTTAACTGTTGTGATGAAGAGGAAATTTCAACAGGTTCTGCATATATACAAATGACACCTGCTGAAATTTCCTTTTAATTACAACTGTTAAAGATACAGGAGCCCGGTCCTCCTTTTCGTATGGTCACCCTAGTCATCCCACCCACCTCACTGCTCCAATCAGGGCCTTAAAGGGGAAAGTGTGTCATTCCTGGACATTACAGAAAAGGCCCTGATTGGAGCGGGGGGGGGGGCAGGAATGCCCACCCCAGGAGGTGTCCTCTTTTTTGGTTTCCCAAATGTGGTCACTCTTGTTCAATCCATCTCAGTACCTGGTAGACCCTTTGCAGATCTCATAGTTCCAAAATTAGTCACTTTCCCCTTTCCCCTGCCTTTATTTATCATCATGCAAGCCTGATAAAGAGTTCTGCAGTAGTCAAAAACTTCCACGGTAGTTTGCGACCTTTTAGTTGGCCTAATAAAGCTATTAATACAAATACAGATTTTTCTTTTGGATTCAAACCCCCTGCCCTGCACTTTTTTTTTAAAAAAAAAAAGAGCAATACAGCTCCTTCCATAGTGAACTTCGGCTATTGGGCGGTATAAAAATGTAATAAATAAAATAAAAAATAAATAAAATAAACTTCTTCATAGAATCATAGAATCATAGAACAGCAGAGCTGGAAGGGGCCTACAAGGCCATCGAGTCCAAACCCCTGCTCAATGCAGGAATCCACCGTAAAGCATCCCTGACAGATGGTTGTCCAGCTGCCTCTTGGAGGCCTCTAGTGTGGGAGAGCCCACAACCTCCAGAAGTAACTGATTCCATTGTTGTACTGCTCTAACAGTCAGGAAGTTTTTCCTGATGTCCAGCTGGAATCTGGCTTCCTTTAACTTGAGCCCGTTATTCCGTGTCCTGCACTCTGGGAGGATCGAGAAGAGATCCTGGCCCTCCTCTGAGTGACAACCTTTCAAATATTTGAAGAGTGCTATCATGTCTCTCCTCGATCTTCTCTCCTCCAGGCTAGACATACCCAGTTCTTTCAGTCTCTCTTCATAGGGCTTTGTTTCCAGATCCCTGATCATCCTGGTTGCCCTCCTCTGAACACATGATACGTGCTCTGAAGAGAAATCAAAGTGTAGCTTGCCATTTCTGATGTGTGCATTTTTACAGCACATCCCTGGGGTTTATCTCACTCGGCGTACATCAATGTGTGGACCATCACTGACTGCAGAGAGATTTATGGAAAGAATGTGCAATGTGTGTTATGTATGAGTGCTTGGGTGGAAGAACACTGTGGCCACTGGAATCTGCCCCAAGATGCAACACATAGCAAAATCCACGTCTGGCCATTCACATGGAGGCATCATGCTACTGTTTCCTGTTTGTAAAGAAAAAAATAAATAATAATACAAAATTATTTCTTACCCGCCTCTCGCTCTGGATCAAGGTGGAACAACATAGAATTCAAAAATATTATAAAAATACATAATGTGTCAAACAGTTCCTGCTGCTGTTTTTCCTTTCCAGCTGGTGCTCCTACCACACCGAAAAGTGTTGAATGTGTAAGAAATCCTCTTGCCATATTTGAGGAAAGGGGAAGAGGACAGGGGGTTACAGGAAGTGGTATAGTGGTAAATATTGTCCAGTGGTGTAGTAGTATATTTTGAAGTTCTCATGATACTGCCCATACCTACATCCCCAAGGAGGCAGCTGTGTTGATCCATCCATCCATCTCTCTCTCTCTCTCTCTCTCTCTCTCTCTCTCTCTCTCTTCCCTATATATGGCTCACAACAACATATTGTTGCTAAGAAAATTTGCTTCCACTCCAGCTACTGTGAATATTGCAGCTGAGCTCGGAAGGAACAGGGAAGCCTGAGTGGGTGGCAGATGGCGTCAGTGTCCCTGCTCATAAAAATGTCTCAGCGCCTTCAACCCTGAGAACTCTGCCTCCGCCACTGCCTTGGTTTTGAGCAAATGTTTCATCCTGCTGAAAAATAACTCATTGCTCAGCCATGTTAATTGGAAGACCAAAAGTTAGAACCATCGAATCATAGGATAGTAGAGTTGGAAGGGGCCTATAAGGCCATCGGGTCCAACTCCCGTTCAATACAGGAATAGGGTGACCATATGAAAAGGAGGACAGGGCTCCTGTAGCTTTAACAGTTGCATAGAAAGGGAAATTTCAGCAGGTGTCATTTATATATATGGAGAACCTGGTGAAATTCCCTCTTCATCACCACACTTAAAGCTGCAGGTGCCCTGTCCTCTTTTAAATCTGGTCACTGTAGCATAGCTCCCACAGTTTTAACTGTGGTGATGAAGAGGGAATTTCACCAGGTTCTCCATATATACAAACGACACCTGCTGAAATCCCCTTTTCTATGCAACTGTTAAAGATACAGGAGCCCTGTCCTCCTTTTCGTATGGTCACCCTATGCAGGAATCCACCTCAAAGCCTCCCTGACAGATGGCTGCCCAGCTGACTCTTGAAGGCCTCTAATGTGGGAGAGACCACAACCTCCCTAGGTCATTGGTTCCATTGTCGTACTGCTCTAACAGTCAGGAAGTTTTTCCTGATGTTCAGCCGAAATCTGGCTTTCTGTAACTTGAGCCCATTATTCCGTGTCCTGCGCGGAGTGGGGGAAGGTCAGATCGACCTGTAGCAGTTCAGGGGTCTGTGCACAGCCCTAATATAAAGATCAGCTTTAACTTTGTTCGAGAGAGAGAGAGAGAGAGAGAGAGAGAGAGAGACTTGAAATGACTAAATCCATCCTATTATTTTTCATATTCTCCCAGGTATGGAAATGTGTAATTGTTCTCTCTCGCGCACACACACGCACACACACACACACACACACTCGTTCTCTCTGCTTTTTGGAGGCACCTGGGAAGGGAATAAGAATGCCGATCCAAAACTTTCTCTGTGCACAAGAATGCATTGGACCCGGGAATGAATGACAAGCCAGACATTCTCAAAGCACATGTGGGAGAAAGCATCTTTAAAGGAAGTTTGTGGGGGAGGGAGGGAGAGAGAGAGAATCAAACAATTCTTTTCATCGCGCCAAGCCAAAAACGCAGATCTGCCAAAGAGCGATGTGAGAGAGAAAAAAAGCATACAAAAGATTGGAAGGAGGCCGCTGCAGCATTGCGCGGCAAAGCCAAGAAGACGCTTGGCTGTAAACGATGCATGATCCATTTTGCAAATAATAATAATAATAAAAAATGCTTTCACTAGGAGGTATTCAGATGGAGATGGAATGCAGAATCCCAGAGAGAAATTGGGGGCTGGAGGAAGGTGTGTGTGTGAGGGGGGAAGGCATTGTTCACGGACCCCTAACCACCTACGGAGAGACCCATAGCAAAGGGCTTGGCGATCATTGTCACCCCAATAGAAATATCAGCAATCCCCGATTTTCTTGCTCGGTTTTCACCTGGTGGTGGTGGTGGCGATGTGGGGGCAGCAGGTGAGCGGGGAGGGTGAGGAGAGGGAGGGGAGTCCAATGGACTCACAGCCAGCCTTGCACCAGCGTTCCCAGGAGGGAAGGCCCAGCGCCACTCCGAAGCGGCCTGAGGCACCCTGACGCTTCGGTACCAATCTACTTCAGCTTCGGGCACTTCGGGCTGACCCGGAACAGAGGCGAGGTGCATGAATCAGTCTGCCTTACCTCGCTTTCAGGGATTTGGCCTAAGGCAGTGCACAGCCGGAATTTGTACGTTCTCCCCTCTTGCTTTCTCATCCTACCAGCACATCAACATATGACTGCAATGTCTACACACACCTCTTCCCTTGATGCTGCATTAACAACTGATGCCTGCATGAACCAGGACTGTGCATGGATTCAACCATCACAGCACCTCATGGAGTGCATTTCTTCCAGATGTCCCCAACCCAGTGCCTGCCAGATGTGCCAATGGCCACGTTGGCTGGGGATGATGGGGGTTGTAGCTCAACCTGGAGGACACCAGATTGGGGGAAGCAGGCCTGTACTGCAGTTGAATTGCTGGCCTGGGCCTAGGAAGGTCCTGAGACCAGAATTGCCCTGCTGGATCAGACCAAGGGTCATAATAGAATCATAGAATAGTAGAGTTGGAAGGGGCCTATAAGGCCATCAAGTCCAACCCCCTGCTCAATGCAGGAATCTACCCTAAAGCATCCCTGACAGATGGTTGTCCAGCTGCCTCTTGAAGGCCTCTAGTGTGGGAGAGTCCACCACCTCCCTAGGTAACTGATTCCATTACCGTACTGCTCTAACAGTCAGGAAGTTTTTCCTGATGTCCAGACGGAATCTGGCTTCCTGTAACTTGAGCCCATTATTCCGTGTCCTGCACTCTGGGAAGATCGAGAAGAGATCCTGGCCCTCCTCTGTGTGACAACCTTTTAAGTATTTGAAGAGTGCTATCATGTCTCCCCTCAATCTTCTCTTCTACAGGCTCAACATGCCCAGTTCTTTCAGTCTCTCTTCATAGGGCTTTGTTTCCAGGCCCCTGACCATCCTGGTTGCCCTCCTCTGAACACGCTCCAGCTGGTCTGCATCCTTCTTGGTGGTGCCCAGAACTGGACGCAATACTCTAGATGAGGCCTAACCAGGGCCGAATAGAGAGGAACCAGTACCTCACGTGATTTCGAAGCTATACTTCTATTAATGCAGCCCAAAATAGCATTGGCCTTTCTTGCAGCCATATCGCACTGTTGGCTCCTATTCAGCTTGCGATCTACAACAATTCCAAGATCCTTCTCGTTTGTAGTATTGCTGAGCCAAGTGTCCCCCATCTTGTAACTGTGCCTTTGGTTTCTATTTCCTAAATGTAGAACTTGGCATTTATCCCTATTAAATTTCATCCTGTTGTTTTCAGCCCAGCACTCCAGCCTATCAAGAAAACTTTGAAGTTTGTTTCTGTCTTCCAGGGTATTAGCTATCCCACCCAATTTTGTGTCCAGCACTCTGTTCACACAGTGGAGAGACCAGGAAGCCCACAAGCAGGACTGGAATGAAACGGCACTCGGTGTACCTCCCAAGGCCCTGGATCTATTGCCCAGTGATCTGCGCGTCCACTGGAGCCAATGAAAGGGATTTTGTCCTCAGCTTAATCGCCATGCAGAGGGCAATTCTGAAGGGGGTTGCAGTGGTGGTGTCGAACAGGTGAACCTGCTGAAACAGCACCTTCCCTTCCCAAAAGCTTTGGTGGTGGTGGTGGGGGGGGGGACATTTTCCATTGGTTGGGATAATCCAGGGCAGGACTCAAATGAAAAGACTGATTTGATTTGCAATGGTTTGGAAGAGAAGTTAATTTGCCAGCTTTGCCTCCTGTGGACCTAGTAATGATTTGTAAATGTCGCTATAAAGATATACTGTAAATTAACATTTGCATTTTAAAATTATTATTATTATTGCAGATTTGTGTCCTGTGAGCCTGGGTCCTGAACCTTATTTTAAGTGCTAAGCAACAACGTTCCTACTACCCTGGTGCAAACAGCAGGGAACAGGAATGGCCTTCATGCCCTGGGTGAACATGCGGGCATTCGGCCGCCATTTTCTTGGAGGAGGTGGGCATTTGGAACTAGGGGTGTGCACGGACCCCCCCCCCATCCGCCCCGCAGGCCGATCCAAAAATTTTGGATCGGCCCGCTCCGCTCCGCTCTGCTCCGCCCATAGTCCGCTCCTCTTCGCCGCGGAACTCCGGCTCCGAATTGGAGCTCCGCAGTGGAGGGGAGTGGCGCCAGGTAAGGCCCCCTCCCTCCTCTCCCTTACCTGCAGAGACCAAGGGGGAAGGGGGCCTTACCTGCATCCGTCCACGGTCCCTTGGCTTCTTCAATTGAGCCCGTGGCTCAACCAGGAAGTCTGAGCCGCAAGTGCGGCCTAAACTTCCTGGTTGAGCCGTGGGCTCAATTGAAGAAGCCGAGGGACCGCGGACGGACGCAGGTAAGGGAGAGGAGGGAGGGGGGTTTACCGGGCCCTGCCACTGTCGCCGCATGGGCGACAGCGACAGTGGCAGGGCCCGGTAAACCCCACTTACCTTTCTTGCAGAGCTCCGGATCAAGGCGAAGGATCCGCCTTCACCTCGATCCTCTTCGCAACGCTCCGCTGGCCCCCCAATCCTCTTCGCCTCCACCTTAAGGGTAGGCGAAGCCCCCCGCTCCACTCCTGCTTCTCCGGTTCAAACAGAAGCGGAGCACATCCCTATTTGGAACAAGCCGTTCTGACATTCTCCTGTTGTTAAAGGAAAGAGTATTCGGGGGAATGCCTGAACCTGGGCGCTGTTCTTAATCCACATCTGTCTACAGTATTACAAGAAAAGCAGGATTTTCTGAAACGTTTAGCTTGTTAGCTCCCCCTTTGGTTTTCATTTTTCAAGCAAGCTGGAGGCAACATTTTTTGTGTGTGTCATGTCTTTATTAGATTGTAAGCCTGAGGGCAGGGACTGTCTTTTTTGCTAAGTGTAAGCCGCTCCGAGAGCCTTTTTTGGCTGAGGAGCGGGGTATAAGTATAATAAATAAATAAATAAATAAACATTGGAGTAGAGTGAACCAAATTCTTTTCAACAATCCCAGTCGAAGAGTGTGGCTCCCATCTTTTCTTCTTCTTCTTCTTCTTCTTCTTCTTCTTCTTCTTCTTCTTCTTCTTCTTCTTCTTCAAATTTGATTCTACATGTTTTGGGTGTCACTTCATCAAAAGCTTTCTGTTTGTCCCAGCCCAGCCCCCAAGACAAAGTTGTTTGGGGGGTGGGGGAGGCGGAAGGGAGAAATAACTTCACGCAAGGTACAGTATATGACTGGAGAAGACATCCACTGATGCCGCTGAGCTCACCAGACAGGAATGCAAAGCCAGGGAGAAATGGTTGGAATCCCAAGTTCTGCGATACCCTTATCTTTCATGATGTCACATCTGCAATTGTCTGCCATCCGAATGCAAAAGAGCCTTGCCCAAATTGTGCGCTTTGATGGTTGTTGTTTTAAAGAGAACAAGAAATCATTCAGTGTCAAATGCCAGGAATCTAAATAAGGAGGGACATTTCATAAGTAACATATAACCTCCTCTTATCTTCTGGCCTAAACCGTATTGAGAGATTAGCTGCATGAAAATGAGACTGGGCCGTGCCCCTTTTTCTCTAAATTGCTTTCAGATCACACCCACCCACCCATTCCATGAAAGCCACTTGTTGTCAGGGGTGGGTATGGCTGGACCTCAGGGCTGAGTTATAGGGTCCCCCAGTTGAGGGGTCTCCCCAATGACTTCCCAGAGAACAGCAAGCGATAAGGGCAGCAGTAAACAGTGAGAAAGGAAGTGGATAGCAGGTTCGTGGGTAGAAAAGGCAGCGGGCTAATTTCACCTTTGCGCTTTTTAAAAAAGGCAAGGAAGTGGGGATGTGATAGAGATGTATAAAATTCTGCATGGTGTAGAGTAGGGTGACCGTATGGAAAGGAGGACTGGGCTCCTGTATCTTTAACAGTTGTGATGAAGAGGGAATTTCAGCAGGTGTCATTGGTATGCATGCAGCACCTGGTGAAATTCCCTCTTTATCTCAACAGTTATAGCTGCAGTATACATAATCCTCATCCTCCTCTCCATGTTATCCTCACCACAACAACCCTGTGAGGTGGGTTGGGCTGAGAGTCCGTGTCTGGCCCAAAGTCACCCCGTGGGTTTCCATGGCCGAGTGAGTGGGGACTAGAACCCGGATCTCCCGACTCCCAGTCCAACACTTTAGCCACTGCCCCACACTGGTTCTCCACACTGGCTTTCTCTTGAGAGCGCAGATCACTTGTAAACTACCTGGGACGTTGTTCGATAATATTTGGTTTTATTATTTTGTCAAGCGCCTTCGGAAGATCTGCAGGCGGCGGCCTCTAGCCTTCCCGCGTATTGCCACAGGTGTTAATCATTTATCCCCCATACTGTTTCCTAGGACCAACGGCCAAATAAAATGTTAAGGAAGAGAAGGGGGGGAAAGGAAGAAAAAGAAACATTTGCGTCCGTCCGTCCCCTTCTCAAAAAAAGAATCTTAGCCAGGAGCCAGGCCAGAAATCTACCACAGAGGCCCGATTCGGGCGTAACAATCTCAGTCTAAGATGAACGGGGACAGGGCTCCTGTATCTTTAACAGTTGTAAAGAAAAGGGAATTTCAGCAGGTGTCATTTGTATACATGCAGCACCTGAGAAGGCCCTGAGAAGGCCCATTTTCAAGGTTTTATGTGGCAACAATTGCGGAACAATCAACAATACTTTCTTTGAATATCTAAGAGATCAGCTGGATGTATACCAAGGCCAGCCGGTCGCTAGATCATAGAATCCTAGAATAGTAGAGTTGGAAGGGGGCTATAAGGCCATCAAGTACAACCCCCTGCTCAATGCAGGAATCCACTTTCAACTTTCAAGCATACCTGACAGATGGCTGTCCAGCTGCCTCTTGAATGCCTCTAGGGTGGGAGATCGCATCACCTCCCTAGGTAACTGGTTCCATTGTCATACTGCCCTAACAGTCAGGCTGTTTTTCCTGATGTCCAGCCGGAATCTTGCTTCCTGTAACTTGAGCCCATTAATCCATGTCCTGCACTCTGGGAGGATCGAGAAGAGATCCTGGCCCTCCTCTGTGTGACCACCTTTCAAGTATTTGAAGAGTGCTATCATGTCTCCCCTCAATCTCCTCTTCTCCAGACTAAAGCATTTCCGTTTTTTGCAGCCGTATGTAATAGATGTTTCAATTTAGATTTTATGCTGGAATTTTATGTATTTTAACTTGAAATTATGATATCGCTCTTGCTTTGTAGATCATTTCTGATATTCATGTAGGCTGACCATATGGAAAGGATGACAGGGCTCCTGTATCTTTAACAGTTGTATTGAAAAGGAAATTTCAGCAGGTGTCATTTGAATATATGGGGAACCCGGTGAAATTTCCTCTTCATCACAACAGTTAAAGCTGCAGGTGCCCTGGCCTCTTCTAAATCTGGTCACTCTAATATAGCTCCTGCAGCTTTAACTAGTGATGAAGAGGGAATTTCACCAGGTTCTCCATATATACAAATGACATCTGCTGAAATTCCCTTTTCAATGCAACTGTTAAAGTTACAGGAGCCCTGTCCTCCTTTCCATAGGGTCACCCTAATTCATGTCCAGTATCCAACAGTGCCATTCCACAAACTCAAATAGTTGTGATGAAGAAGGTATTTCCCCAGGTGCTGACTGCCTACAAATGACACCTGCTGAAATTCCCTTTTCCATGCAACTGTTAAAGATTCAGGAGCCCGGTCCCCCTTTCCATAGGGTCACCCTACTTCTGTGACAACAGAATTAAAAAGTGGTATACAGATATGACCTGTTCGGTGAGGTCTTTTAGCTAAGAACTGCAGATGTCTTCTATCTAAACCACTCTGTTTTTCAGTCAGACTAAACCACATCCACCCCCCTGCACACCTCCCAAAAAAGGGTTTTGGCCTTTAAAACACCTCACGAATCCCAACAGTAATATAAAGAATTGAGTTGGAAGAAGCCAGCTGTAACTTGCCCAGAACACGGGCGACAACAGACTTCCTGATGCGAAGAAACAGCAAACAGGCATTGTGTGGGAAGGACGTGTCAAATACACAACTTAGTTAGCATAGCAAACAGAGCTTTCGGGCCTTTAAACAGGTGCGGTGAGGCTGCCATTTCCTGTCAGCGAAAACCCCATACTTCTCATGTCGACAGGGCATGTGTGAAAGGCAGGTCCGGATCTCGAGAATGCGCATGCTCAGTTGGGGTGTGATTCCTCACCCAGACCATGTTCCCAAGAAAAGGCACCTTTTAAAAACATGTTAGAAGAAGTGAAAGCTAAACCGTATTCTAAAATATAGACGTTTGAGCTAAATGGGGGGGGGGGGGGGGTCTCAGTGGTGTTGGGGAATCTTTAATGGTTCCTATTCAACTGTCTGAATTTTCCGGTATCTGACTTGGGTAAATCCCTGTGTCTTTGGGGGAGATTATAGGAATGCCTTTGTAAGCCATTTTTGAGTGCCGTTTGGGGGTGGGGTAGAAATAAATAAAATAAAATAATTTTTTTTTAAAAAAAAATCAACATATTTAAAAGGGCACACTGAATCACTATCACATTAAGGGATAGAAACTTGGGGAGCATTGACAGGTGTGTGACAGCTATCATAGAATCATAGAATAGCAGAGTTGGAAGGGGCCTACAAGGCCATCGAGTCCAACCCCCTGCTCAATGCAGGAATCCACCCTAAAGCATCCCTGACAGATGGTTGTCCAGCTGCCTCTTGAAGGCCTCTAGTGTGGGAGAGCCCACCACCTCCCTAGGTAACTGACTCCATTGGCGTACTGCTCTAACAGTCAGGAAGTTTTTCCTGATGTCCAGCCAGAATCTGTCTTCCTGTAACTTGAAGCCATTATTCCATGTCCTGCACACTGGGAGGATCGAGAAGAGATCCTGGCCCTCCTCTGTGTGACAACCTTTTAAGTGTTTGAAGAGTGTTCTCATGTCTCCGCTCAATCTTCTCTTCTTCAGGCTAAACAGGCCCAGTTCTTTCAGTCTCTCTTCATAGGGCTTTGTTTCCAGACCCCTGATCATCCTCGTTGCCCTCCTCTGAACATGCTCCAGCTTGTCTGCATCCTTCTTGAACTGTGGAGCCCAGAACTGGACCAGAGTTCAGATCTGGCTCACCTCTTGGTCTTAAGTTCTCACCGAGGTGATAATCCTGTATCTGATCAAGGTTTTTCATAAACAAAAGTTCCTCCATGCAAACAGAGGAGGAAAAGGAAGGAAGAAGAGGAGGAGATGAAGATGAAGAACTCCCTGCACACAGAAGACTAGCTTTTGGGGAGAAGGTTAAGTTATACGTTAGACTCCTTCTCCCTTACATATGAGTACGAATCTCTCACGTCGGCACCGCCTTCATATCCAGTCATTCACCCGGAGTATTCCCCCGCGCTTTCTATTCCTCTTCCAAGAACTGGGAAGATGGATGAGAAAACCAACTGGGCCCCAAACTTCTTGAGTTTCCTTCCCAAACCTTCAAAGTGTGACGTGATTTCTTCGTAGCTCCGCTTGACAGAATCATTTGTTCCCACACAGGTGACAAGAAAAGGATATGTGTCAGTGGACTTTATTAGGGTGACCACATGAAAAGGAGGACAGGGCTCCTGTATCTTTAACAGTTTTATAGAAAAGGGAATTTCAGCAGGTGTCATTTGTATATATGGAGAACCTGGTGAAATGCCCTCTTCATCACAACTGTTAAAGCTGCAGGAGCTATACTAGATTTAAAAGAGGGCAGGGCACCTGCTGCTTTAACTGTTGTGATGAATAGGGAATTCCACCAGGTTCCCCATATATACAAATGACACCTGCTGAGCTTCCCTTTTCAATACAACTGTTAAAGATACAGGAGCCCTGTCCTCCTTTTCATATGGTCACCCTACTTTATGAGCTTCGGCAACCCTTCAGCCACATCTCTAATCTGTGCTCCAGGGAGACAGCACACCTGGCGTGTCCATGGGTCTTCACAACACACTTGGGTTTCAAGTCCACGCGGCAGGCAGCCTGCCACAACGACTACTCTTCTCTTCTTGTTGTCGTAGGCCTTGGTATTGCTGCCTCTGCTCGACAGCCCTTCTGCCTCTTGCTCACTGCTGCATGAGATCCCCTGTAATTCTTCCTCTGCAGACTGTCCTTCCAGTACTTGAAAGCAGTTACTCAGCGCTCCAGTGGTTCCATTGGTGCAGAGTGTCTTCTAGTTCTCCTTCTCCTAACTCTCACCAGGGAGTTTTCAGGGAGTTTCCTCTTCATTGGTGTTCCTCACCTCAGCATTCCCAACTTCTGCTCCAACTTGCTATTGCTCTTCCACCTCCTGGGCTTTTCTCTGCTGTTGAAATTCCGCCATTTTGTCTAAGGACTCTTTGCCTTCCCTTATTCCTTGGAGGGCGGCCACTCGCCACTCAAGTACACTCAGTTCTTCTTCCAATACTACAACCAGCTTGCACTTATCGCGGGTGTGCGCCATGTTGATCTCAAGCAGAACACCAACGTTGCACACACTTTGCAGGTCACCACCACTGGAGAATCCTTTCCATCCATAGTGTCTATTCCCTTTTTGTTTCTGCCTTTGTGATTGTATTGCAACAGCCTGTGCTTTGTCCTGTCCTCCCTGAAGGTTAACAACAGAGTCCCTTCCTATATGAGTGTGGGATCATCTACACCAAGCAGGATATTCCACTATGAAAGTGGTATGAGGGCTGTATATAAAAGGTAGGAGCCACACTACGGCTTTACAGGAGTATTGAAGTGCACTGCAGGATCTACACGACTGCTTTATAGAGGTACTAAAGTGCACTGACAACTGTTGGGGCCCATTGACACATCTACACCAAGCAGGATAAAACACTATGAAAGTGGTATGAAAGTGGTATATGCCATGTTTCATGGGCCTCAACAGTTGTCAATGCACTTCAATACCATTATAATTAGTAGTGTGGCTCCTACCTTTTTATATACTGCTTTCATACCACTTTCATGGTGGAACATCCTGCTTTGTGTAAATGAGCCCTGTGTTACTACAGCACAACTTGCTGGTGATCACAGCTAGACCTAAAATTTATCCTGGGATCATCCAGGGTTCGCCCCTGCCTGAGCGCTGGATCCCCTGTGTGTCACCTAGATGAACAGGTTTGACCCCTGGACGATCCAGGGATAAATCTTAGGTCTAGCTATGGCCTATCAGAATAATTGTAACCTTTTCCTGTTGCCATAGTTCTTTAACTTGCATAGTCAGTGGTGCATATTTCTCTCTCTTTTCCTACAACGTTTTTGTCATCATCATCATCATCATTATTATTATTATTAAAACAACAAGGAGGAGCATTCAGTCTTGTCAAGTGGTACAGTCTAGACATAGGTTTACCACCACAACGTGAACGGGGCTGTAAACAAAGTCACTTCATCTTGATACAGACATACAACGTAACAGCACGTAATGCCAGGACTGAAATTCTGGTTTGGCTGAATAGCTCTCGCTGTTAGGGAGTTTCTCCTAATGGTTAGCTAAAATCTGCTTCCCTGCCATTCCCACCCCTTGGTTCTAGTCCTGCCCTGGGAAGCAACAGAGAACGAATCTGCTCCATCTTCTGTGTGACAGCTTGTCAGATATTTGAAAATCACTATCACGTCTTCCCTTAATTGTCTTTTCTCCAGACTAAACAGCCCCAGGTCTTTCAAGCCTTTCTCACTGGACTTGATTCAAGCAGCTGTTCAGATAGTTGATAAGCTAGATCAGTAGAAGAGAGCAATTTTCCTGAACGTCGGTGGCTCTGATGCACTACGGGGTGATTCCTGATTCTAATTCTGATTCATCTTGATTCTAATACACAGGCATGGGAATGCACCCACCCACACCCAAGCACATGCAGTGCAATTGGATGCATGATTCCTCTGAAGAAGGACCCACTGTAGTCAATGGAACTTACTCCTAGGTAAGTGTGCATAGGTTTGCAGCCACACAATAAGCCGGTGCGCTGGTTCCTTTCCACCCCATAACCAGGCAGTAAATTTACTGAATGTCCTACCTATACTAAGTACAAGATCTTTTATGAGCTTAAACATAATGCCAAGTTCTACATCTAGGAAAAAGAAACCACATGCACAGTTACAAGATGGGGGATACTTGGCTCAGCAATACTACAAGCGAGACGAATCTTGGAATTGTTGTAGATCACAAACTGAATATGAGCCAACAGTGTGATGTGGCTGCAAAAAAAGCAAATGTGAATTTGGGCTGCATTAGTAGAAGTATACAGTAGCTTACAAATCGTGTGAGGTAGTGGTTCCCCTCTATTCAGCACTGGTTAGGCCTCATCTAGAGTATTGCGTCCAGTTCTGGACTCCACAATTCAAGAAGGACGCAGACAAGCTGGAGGGTGTTCAGAGGAGGGCAACCAGGATGATCAGGGGTCTGGAAACAAAGCCCTATGAAGAGAGACTGAAAGAACTGGGCAGGTTTAGCCTGGAGAAGAGAAGATTGCGGGGAGACATGATAGCACTCTTCAAATACTTAAAAGGTTGTCCCGCAGAGGAGAGCCAGGATCTCTTCTCGATCCTCCCAGAGTGCAGGACACGGAATAAGGGGCTCAAGTTACAGGAAGCCAGATTCCGGCTAGACATCAGGAAAAACTTCCTGACTGTTAGAGCGGTAAGACAATGGAACCAATGACCTAGGGAGGAAGAGGAAGTATGAAAGAGGAAGTAAACAACTTGCACATGGCCCATTCAGTGAGCCGCTTTGATCCCGCTGCTTCTCCTGCACACAGCAGGAAATAGTGGCAACTTCCATCTTTAAAAATAAGTCAGACTTACTGGGTGGTTTTTTGTCACGCGAAGAAGTCTAGAAGGGGAGGGAGGTGTGCAGGAGGCGGACGACGTTGTGAGAGGGACCCGCGGAAATCTGTGAGTGTCCAGTAACTGGCATGCAATGAAACGCTCGTCTGACGGAGTTCCTAGTCTAACGAAATGGTAATGCGTGGTGCAACGCATTGCACAATGATTTGCTGAACAGCTGGTATAACAGCTGGTGCAAGCAGATCCAAAGTATGGGATCTGACACTTGCCCTGGGATAACAACAGGGTTTCTGCTAGCGGTAGAAGCTTTGCAGTAGTAGAATGACCCCACAGGCTACAACCCTCGGTGTTCAATGCCAGTACACCCCTGAATACCAGTTGCTAACAGGCAACGGTGGAAGCTTACAGGCTCTCTGCTTTGCTTGTGGGCTTCAGTTGGCTATTGTGGAATGATGGACTACAATTCCCATTGTCCCCTTGACACCACAGCCAATGGCTGTGCCAAATGATGGGCACTGTTGTCCAACACAGCTGGAGGGGCCCAGGTCAGGGAAAGCTGCCCACAAACTTTATCCATAGGACCCAGTGAATAGTTTGTGCCTCCATGCTTCACAGGGGATAATGGGAGTTGTAGTCCAACACATCTGGAGGCTCCTCCGTTGGGGAAGTTTGGACCAGATGGACCTTTGGTCTGACCTGGCATGGCTCACCATATGTTCCTAAACTTCTCATTTCCATTGGATTTCTTTTCTGCAAACCAATTGGGAATTCAAGTTTGATTTTTTTTAATGGTATGAAAAGAGAGACTGGAAGCTTCATCCCACGTACCTGTTTCCCTCGAATTATCCCCTACAGCGCTAAGCTGGCGTTGTGTTGTTGTTGCTAAATCACACCCCGGGCGGCAGCGCTCCCAAGATCCTTTGCAAAGGGTTTAAGGAGGGAAATGTAAAAAAATCATAAAAAATCAACAGATGACCCAATCCGATTTATTTATTCATTGCATTTCTATACCACCCAATAGCCGAAGCTCTCTGGGCAGTTTACGAAATTTAAATTTGATATGCTTAAAGCTCTCTTTAATATCTATTACTGTGCCAATTTTGATGTCTTTATCTTTAAAGCTTACGCAGAGGTAAGCATTTGTTGAATTTTCTTTAAACATATCAAATCCTGCTCCTGCACCCCCAGTGGCCGCTCGGAAAACAACAAATGATTCGCTCCAAAACTACTAGCAAAATACCTCGATTCTTTTCCCTTTATAGCACAGCTAAAGCAGGATGCATGGGACTACTTCGCAGTCAAAGCACATTATAAACTTGAAAACTTCAGAGTGTTTCACAATAAAAGCAGATTATAAGGTGGAAAACGTCGGAGTCCTTTGCACGCAATTCGCAGTGATTGCACAGTATAATGCTGGTGTGATGAAGCTCTGGCTCTGGTTCTGTGTAGGATAAAAAGTCTTTTATGGTATTGTCAAAAAATAAGATTTTTATTTAAAAGGTTCAAAAAGCTCGACGTTTCGGATGCCAAGATCCTTCATCGGGAGCTACAATCAAAATATAATACAAATATTTATTTATTTATTTATTTCACTTATATACCGCTCCCATAGCCAGGGCTCTCTGGCCGGTTTACAGAAATTCAAAAATTGAGATAAAAATGAGTATATAAAATTTAAAATTCTAAAACACAGAACATACACACATAAAGCATTAAAAATCGTTAAAAAATTAAACATGTGGGTGATTAAGATGTGCCGCCATATGCCTGGGCAAAGAGGAAAGTCTTAACCTGGCGCCGGAAAGATAGCAGCATTGGTGCCAGGTGAGCCTCTTCAGGGAGATCGTTCCATAGTCTGGGGTCCACCACCGAAAAGGCCCTGTCCCTCGTTGCCACACTCCGAGCCTCTCTCGGAGTAGGCACCCAGAGGAGGACCTTAGATGTTGAACGTAGTGACTGGGTATATTCACGTTGGGAGAGGCGTTCCGTCAGGTATTGTGGTCCCAAGCCGTGTAAGGCTTTATAGGTCAAAACCAGCACCTTGAATTGGGCTCGGAAACATACAGGCAGCCAGTGCAAGCGGACCAGAGCAGGTGTTATGTGGTCGAACCTTCTGGTTCCCGAAATCAATCTGGCCGCTGCATTTTGCACAAGCTGCAGGTTCCGAACCGTCTTCAAAGGCAGCCCTATGTAGAGCGCATTGCAGTAATCTAACTTGGAGGTTAGATTACCATATAATATACAAAACAACACCCATACTTAGAATATCATGCCAAACTAGGCATGATATTGAAGATCTGTGGACATTTAAAAAAAAACCAAAATCATTGCAGCCACATTGCGGGAGGTGGTTTAAATTCGGATCAGGACCATAGTGCTGGAAGAGGAGGCCAAGACTTTTTCTTCCTCTACTGATGAATGTTCTGTCCTTGAAGTTGCTATTTGCCCTGCGAGCCAAATCACACAGATGGTCCAACACTCCGGCCACTATTCTACACTGCCTCTATTTATAGCCTCTCTTTGTCCTGTAATATAAATATAAATTAAATAAACATAACATTTCAAAGACTTTTTTTTTAAAAAAAAAAGTAAGAAGCAGGTGATTAGCTTCAGATGTACCTGTCACAATGTCCAGAGACACAAACAGGAAAAGAAAAAGAAAAAGGAAGGCATTAATCCCTTTCCCGTCATAAAAGTGCAACAATGAACAATTCCTCCGCTGAACGGCATAATACCTCTTCTCCTCCGCCATATGAGCTTCCCTCCCTCCCTCTCGCTTTCCTCTCTTGCTTCCCATTTGCGAGAAGTCTGCCTTAACCTTGTACTCAGAAAGTTGATGCATTTAACACTGATGATGGCTTGGCACCTTGTTCAAACGACGCTGGGAAGGAGGGAAAGAGTGTTGATCTCCAACTGGGTTCCCCTCCTCCTATTCTGCTTTGTTTGAAATTTTCATTTTTCTCAATGCTGGATTGTTTTAATCTGGGTGGGGGGGGGGAGGGTGAGAGAGAAGCAGATGAAACCTAGCAAAGAAAAGCAAAGAGAGTCACATTCCAAAGGAATGGTGTAATATTCCCCAGGATTACAGTTTGATGATCCACCACCTCTAATTTTTAGTTTAAAAAGGAGACAACGTATGTCTTCTGAGACAGAGGGAGAGAGACAGTCAATAGCACATGGTGAGCCGTTCCCCCATCTACTTGTGGGGAACTCTAGGCCCCAAAGATCAAAGCAGCCCTTCTCCGAGAGAATTTGCAAAATCATTGGGCTTTTTTGAGTTTCTGGGAGACCTTTGCAGCAAGCCAGGGGTATCGCTTGGAAAAGCCTGAAGTGACAGACAAGGAGCATCATCAGACAAACATTTTATCACATATTACTGCCCACTTACGGATGTTCGCGCATCCTTTAGTTGACAACGTCTGCCTCCCGCTCCTTAAGCTTGTTTTCCCATCGCAAAATAGACCCCTTTTAAACCGACTTTTTTAAAAAATGGAATGTGCTGCGATCTCCTGCTGTGTCCAGGAAAAGCGGCACGATAAAAACGGCCCCTGAATAGGCCACGTGTTCTTTGTTTACTTCCTCTTTCCTCTCCAGGAAGAAAGAGGAAGTAATGAAGGACAAAAGCGGGGGCGGAAAAGCGACGGTTAGGAAATGCGATTTCCCCCCGTGCGATGACGTTCAAGATCGAATCAAATTGCAGAACATCCAAAACAGCCAATAGAGTAAAGGGACAATGGCTCAGGATGATGAAAAAATATGCATTTTCATTTTGAGGAGTAGCACTGCATGTTTGGGCCCCAACTAATATACACATGGGCCTCCTTCAGGGGTCTGCATTTCTAGAAACGCCTGCAGAGATATCTGAAAAAGAACATTTCCAAGATGTGTCGCAGGCATCATCTTGGAGATGAACTTTTTGAGAGATCTCTGCAGGCACTTTTAGAAATGCAGACCCTTGAAGAAGGCCCATATATATGAGTCAGGGTCAAAATGTGTAGGGCTACTATTGAAAGCCCACGTTGATCATGTTGTTCTCTGGATAAAGATTGGGAAGTTACAACTCCTCCCTGCATCCCCATGATAAAAGCCATTTTATACCTGCCGCTGGCAGCTAGGACAGCCTCTTATGAGCAGCCCCAAAAGAGAGCAAAATGTGTGTAATGTTTGTGTATGCTAATTTATACGTATATGCAAATATAGAAATAGTTGTAAGGATTTCAATTAGAAATACAGTACATAAGAACATAAGAAGAGCCCAGATGCTGGATCAGACCAAGGGTCCATCTAGTCCAGCACTCTGTTCACACAGGGGCCAACCAGCCATTGGCCAGGGATGAACAAGGATGGTGCATCAGCACCCTCCCACCCATGTTCCCCAGCAACTGGTGCACACAGGCTTACTGCCTCAAATACTGGAGATAGCACACAACCATCAGGGCTAGTAGTAGCCATGGATAGCCTTTGCCTCCAGGAATTTATCCAACCCCCTTTTAAAGCCATCCAGATTGGTGGCCATCACTACTTCTTGTGGTAGTGAGTTCCATACTCTGTGCTGTGTGAAGAAGGACTTCCTTTTATTTGTCCTGAATCTCCCACCCATCAGCTTCATGGGATGACCCCGGGTTCTAGTGTTTTGAGAGAGAGAGAGAAATGTCTCCCTATCCATGTTCTCCACACCATGCATAATTTTGTACACCTCCATCATGTCTCCCTCAGCCTCCTCTTCTCCAAACTAAACAATCCCAGCTGATGTAACCTTCCCCCATAGGGGAGATGCTCCAGCCCCTTCATCATTTGAGTTGCCCTTTTCTGCACTTTTTCCAGCTCTATAATATCCTTTTTTTTAGGTGTGGCGACCAGAACTGTACACAGCATTCTAAGTGTGGTCGCACCATCGATTTGTATAAGGGCAGTACGATACTGGCCGTTTTATTCTCAGTTCCTTTGCTTATCATGCCTAACATGGAGTTTGCCTTCTTTACAGCGGCCGCCCACTGGGTGGGCATTTTCATCCAGCTGTCCACCAAAACCCCAAGACCTCTTTCTTGTTCGATCACAGCCAGTTCAGATCCAATTAGGTTATATGGCAGAAGACTGATGCGGCTGCCTGCTCAGTCTGCTGTCCAGTGCTAACTGGTGATGGGCAAGAGTTCGGACGGTTTGTTGGCTTTAAACTAGAATTGGGACAGAACAACCGCTCAAACAGAAGATGCTTCCAAAGAGGATACAGCCCTCTGGCAGCTCATTTAATAGGGGGCTGTCCTTGGTAAAACAGGGCACATGGCCACCTTACATCACAGTTGGTCCTTCATGCTCAGCACCTAACTCAGCCGTCCTCAAGCTGGTGCCTTCCAGATGTTTTGCACCACAGCACCCATGATCCTCAGCCAGTCTGGCCAAAGCATCCGGAGGGCACCGAGTTGGGGAAAGTGGATCGAGCTGATCGTTAAATTTGCACTCAGGAAGGAATTTCTGCCACAGGATGTATTGGCTACAGTCACCGTTGCATGGGTTCCTCCGCAGCCCCCCCTCCCCATTTCCCCTTGGCGCGTGACTTGGCTGGCTGGCTTGAGCCATCTGGATCGTTTTATTCTGCCATTCCTTAAATCGCTCTGGCACGGCTCCCTTTGCGAGGCCTGATCCTTCCGCCTCTCCACGTCTTCTGGGTTAATCTGAAAGCGAGTGAATACGTGGGGCGGATGTGCGGGTTTATGCCTGCAGATCAGAGGGGCAGGGGAGGTATTCAGCCCTCTTCTTGCGGACCTATAGTTCCATATGGTGCTCTTTCCACCGGCTCTGCCACCCGCAATGTGCATGCAAATTCCGTGCAAAGCAAGGCTCCTTGTAACTTGGGGGGGAAATGAAGAGGAGCCATAACACCATTTAATTCTTTATTTTAAAAAAAGAAGAAGTCCCCACCCCCCACCCCATACAAACACAAGGACTCTGGTTTCTTGGTCTGCCAATGGCACCAAATGGATTTCTTCAAAAGATAAATGAAGAGAGAGAACATTCCCATGTGCTTCATATTTGTTTTACATGTGGAAGTTCCTGGAAATGCAAATGTTCAAACCTCTGCAGAGGTGACGTCATTCCTCCCGAACACACCCAGGTAATCCAGAAAGCATCCATTTGATGGTGGTTTGCAGGGTATTAAATAAAAGGTCCAGTGTGTCTAAAGCCATTTTTAAAAATGCCAAATCCATGCAAGTTCAAGTGGGGATTCCTTATCCGGTGGTTCCCCCCTTTGTGTGTGTGTGTGTGTATTTACTCAAATGTCCCAAAATACTGGTTTTGATCTGGCTTGATTTTAAAGAGCAACACAACACAATCCAGCCCCCAGCCCCCTCATCCTCCCCCACGGCCTTTTTCTGGCTCCTTTTCACACGTCTGGACCGTACCGACGTTTCGCTCTACCCCCCAAACGGCGTTTGGCTGCTGGGATCAATCAAAACCTTCCCTCCCATCCGTAGGACCTACGCTCCTCTCCCAGAGTCGCAAGACCACATAGGACGTATAAATATTTATAGGATACTATTTACTCAGGAAGTATGAACATCACTAATTTGTTTGAAGGACTAAAGCCCAGTTCTCTGATTGCAGAGAAGTTCTGCTGGTCTGTGTGTGTTTTTTTTTAAATTTTATTTTTATTTCCTTTCTTTCCAGACATGTGTGCGTTCTTCGCAGGAATGGGGTTCTTCTGCATTAATATACTGTAATGTCATGTTTATCTCTTCTTTCCCTCTCTCACTTAGGGTCGGTGCCCCAAAGGAGGTCTCATCAAAAGGGAGGACAAAAGACGACAGCATCTAGCATCAAAGCTTCATGCGCTAACGCAGAAATAATGGGTAAAATCCAACATAAGCCCTACGAGAGCCAGTGTGGGGTAGTGGCTAAAGTGTTGGCCTGGGAGACAGGAGATCTGAGTTCTAGTCCCCATTTGGCCTTGGAAGCTCACCGAGGCCGTAGCTAGACCTAAGGTTTATCCCGGGATCGTCCCGGGGTCATCCCTGTTCATGTAAATGACACACAGGGGATCCCGGGAGCAGGCAGGGACAACCCCGGGACGATCCTGGGATAAACCTTAGGTCTAGCTACGGCCTGGGTGACTTTGGGCCAGGTATGGACTCTCAGGCCTTAGCTAGACCTAAGGTTTATCCCAGGATCGTCCCGGGGTTGTCCCTGACTGCTCCCGGGATCCCCTGTGTGTCATTTACAGGGATGACCCCGGGACGATCCCGGGATAAACCTTAGGTCTAGCTAAGGCTTCAGTCCAACCTACCTCACAGGGTTGTTGTTGCAGGGATAAAATAGAGAGGAGGATTATGTATGCTGCCCTGGGGTCTTTGAAGGAGAAAAGGTGGGATATAAATGTAATAAATAAATACATAGGCTAGACCCATTCACATGAATCAGACTTAAGTCAGCTTCATTTCAATGCACCTGCTCTGAGTAGGACATAGGTTGGGTTTTACCCATTTACTATCATTTTAATAAAAATACCACAGTGCGGACAATGGTGACCAGGTGATGCGTGCACCTGCCTGTTTCAGGCGCTAATGGTTGATGTGCCATCTTGTTTTATGGATCGCATGTGAACCCTTCCTGGAGCCTTTTTGGCTGAGGAGCGGGATAATAAAAAATGATTGGAATAAAGGAATCACCTATTAAAGGTGCAGGAGCCCTGTCTTCCTTTTTCCCCTGGCCGCCACTACAATTGAGTAATTATTATTTTATTTTTTTACTTTTAATTTTTTTATTTAACAATACACTAATACAATACTACAAAAATCACAACAACACAAGAAAAAAAACATAATACATAAATTGCATAACCTTATAACATTTCTAATTTAATATTTTTACATCATTCCATAACATAAAGTGCACCCCACCCACCCCCACCCCGGGATCTTATTCCTGTTTCCAAAATCTCATTGATTCTTCTGGAGGTGGTTTTCCACTCCCCTTAGATAATACATATTCTAGGAACTGATTCCAAATTCCCTCAAAATCATTCTTTTTTGTTATCCCTCTTCTTACTTTTATATTACATGTCAATTTATCATTTATAGCAATATCCCAAATCTCTTTATACCCGTCCTCAACATGATAATCTCCTTGCACCTTCCAGTTCCTAGATATGATCAACCTTGCTGCTGTCAGCAAATTCGTTATCAGTTCTTTTGTTTCTTTATTACATTTTAAATCTCCATATAATGATAGCAATGCCACTGTGGGTGTCTCTTCAATCTCCATTCCCACTATATCATTTATCTCTTTAAACACCATTTTCCACAGTTTTTGAACAAATACACATTCCCACCACATAGGTACAATTGAGTAATTATAAATGAGTCAACATGAGGCACTTTGAGGACCCCTCGGTTTAGAAGTGGGATGCGGATGCTTCTTTGCATTGGCTGCAAGATCACGTGGAAGTGCTTAGCAATGGCTGGATCATGGTCTGGCTGTAGGTATATATTTAGAAAAAACACCCTCCAGACTGTGCGACCAGAAAGGGCAACACTTCTTAGCCAATCCAGGAGCCCTAATCAGCTGAGGAAAAGAGAGATCTTTTTTAAAAATTGGCATAATGGCATGAGTGTTGTTGGAAACAGAAACAGAGCACTCAGTGGCCACAATTTTAATTACAAATATACAAAGCTGCCTTATTCTGAGTCAGCCCCTTAGTCCCTCTAGCCCAGTATTGTCAACACCGACTGGAAGCAACTCTGCAGTGTTTCAGGCCCTACCTGGAGAAGCCGGGGATTGAACCTGTGACCTTCTGCATGCAACGCGGGGGCTCTATCACACTAAGCTACACCCCCCTCTTGTTGCAGTTGTGGGCTTGTAGCTGGAAGCTGAGGGCCATCAGACAATGCAATAGCTAATCAGACCAAGCTTGTCCCATCAAACCTGCATGGTGTGGAGGGAGTGGATAAGAAGACATTTTTCTCCCCCTCTCAGAATAATAGAACCCAACGGGGTCATCCCACGAAGCTGATGGGTGGGAGATTCAGGACAGATCAAAGGACAAAGCAAAGTGTGTGTCCAGTTCTGGGCACCACACTTCAGGAAGGATGCTGACAAACTGGAGCATGTTCAGAGGAGGGCAACCAGGATGAACAGGGGTCTGGAAACAAAGCCCTATGAAGACAGACTGAAAGAACTGGGCATGCTTAGCCTGGAGAAGAGAAGATTGAAGGGAGTCATGAGAGCACTCTTCAAATACTTGAAAGGTTGTCACACAGAGGAGGGCCAGGATCTCTTCTCGATCCTCCCAGAGTGCAGGACACGGAATAACGGGCTCAAGTTAAAGGAAGCCAGATTCCGTCTGGACATCAGGAAAAACTTCCTGACTGTTAGAGCAGTACGACAATGGAATCAGTTACCTAGGGAGGTTGTGGGGTCTCCCACACTAGAAGCCTTCAAGAGGCAGCTGGACTATCATCTGTCAGGGATGCTTTAGGGTGGATTCCTGCATTGAGCAGGGGGTTGGACTCAATGGCCTTGTAGGCCCCTTCGAACTCTACTATTCTATGATTCTATGATTCTATAAGGACTTCTTCACACAGTGTAGAGTTAAACTATGGAATTCGCTACCCCAAGATGCAGTGATGGCCACCAATTTGGTTGGCTTTAAAAGGGGGTTGGATAAATTCCTGGAGGAGAAGGCTATCAATGGCTACTAGTCCTGATGGCTACGTGTCCGAGGCAGTAAAACTATGTACCACAGTTGCTGGGGAACATGGGAGGTAGGGTGCTATTGCAGTCATGTC